>NC_022009.1:76453544-76489972 GCF_000317375.1 Microtus ochrogaster
GAGAGAGAGAGAGAGAGAGAGAGAGAGAGAGAGAGAGAGAGATTGGAAACAAAACATGGTCTCTCAGGCCATACTTCAAGTTTCCTTCGCCTCCTGTGGTAACTCTCAATGGTAAATGCTCCCTTTCCTTTGAACTCTTTTATTAAAGACTGAGTCGCAAACTGGTGGTTTTGTTTAGGAAGTTGTGGAACCACTAGTTGGTGGGGACTTGCTGAAGGATGTATAGCTCAAGGGTAGGATTTGAGAGATTGTAGCCTAGTTGCATTTCTCTACTTTCTTCCTCCTTTTTGTGTGGGGATGATAAGCGATCTATCTTCATCCTGCTCCTCCTAGCATGCCATCTGTGCTGTTATGAACTAGATCTCTCTGGAAACACAAGCTTTCCATTCTGCAAACCAAATTTTTCAAGTTGCTTTTGTTCATGGTCATTAGTCACAGTGACAGAAAAGTAACCAGCATACCTCCCAAGCAACCATGATGTTACAAAACCATTGATAGGTTCATTTATTGATACAATCAGCTCTCTCATGGCTCCATAACTTTCCAAAGGCCCATCTCACAACATTGTTACAGTGGTAATAAGTTTTAACACTTAAGTCTTTGGTGAACCTACAAGAACTAAACTACCACAGGGAGCAATAACATAATTTGGCGTATGTCTATCTAGATAAATTTCAGTATTAGTTCCTCTCATAGGTACGATGACCTCCAGAGAAATGAGTTTTCAACCAGGCTTACCATACTAGATGATGATTCCTTAGCGTGGAGCAGAGAATGGATGGATACCCTTATAACTATCAAGCTACAACTTGACATGGTGTACATCTTGTTTGGCAGATTGGTGGGTGGGAAAGACTGCTCATTGCTTTTCTCCCACAACATGTTGCTTAGCCACTTCAAATTTGAAAGTCAGGCAGCACTGGGGTTTCCATCTCAATTCCAACTTTATTTCTCTATGTCTTGAAAATGCAATATTTGGTGTCTTGAGCAATAGTCTTGGGATTCACAATCAAGTGGAAACAAACAACTCATACAAAAGCTTCTCACATATCACTGGAAGTTTGTATCTCACTGATTCCAGGAGCACAAAATATCTATTCTTGCAGAGTGTCTTCTTTTAAACCTCATCTTTTTAAAAAAATTTTTTAGCTTGAATAGAAGACAATAGTTTTCCAAATGACAATTTTCTAACCCCTTGGTTATCGTTAACCACCATTTCTCCACCCTTCATAGCCCCCTGCTCCTCAAAATACTTCCTTGTTTAACTCTTTCCAGTTGCAGTACTCTCCCTTTCTACTTCCATTTTACTCCTGTTCTTTATTTTCCCCACCATCGCTGATCCCTTTATAGCTACATGGTTTCTAAAGACATTCAAATTTAAACATAAAGTTAAGCCTAAGATCTGCATATGAGAACACGAGGCATCTGTCTCCCGGTGTAGGTTCCCTTACACAGTATAATCAGTTTTTCGGTCTCATCTCTTTCCATGCAAATTTTGTAATTTTAGTTTTTTGTTACACCTGAATAACATTCAATTATTTATATGTATTTGTGCTATCTAGTCATCAATTGATGAAAATCTAAGTTGATTTTGTTCCCGAGTCATTGTTAACGGAACTATAATGAACACAGATGTGCATGTATCTCTGCAGTAAGACACAGAATTCTTTGTATGTATCCCAAGAGTGGAAATGCTGGGTCATATGGTAGTTTCAGCTTTTGTTTTCTCAGTAACTCCAGACTGGTTTCCAGTGGCTATGTTGGTTTACAGTCCCACCACCAGCAATATCAATTGTTCCCCTTTCTATACACCTGCATTAGAAATTGTTTTGGCTCATATTCTTTTCAAAATTAAGTTTTATTACTTTTAATTGTTTGTATGGTTGTGTTGTGGCATGATATTTTTTAGATGATTCACATTCTGCACCCCAATCCTGTTCAATTCCCAGTCCCTTCATATCTATTCCTGATCCCTGTATCATCCCCTGATGTAGGAAGTCCTTCTGTATATATGTGTTGCTTTTATTGTTTAATGAATTAGAAACTGCCTTGGCCTGTTGATAGGGCAGAGTAGAACTAGGTGGGGAAAACTATATTGAATGCTGGGAGAAAGAAGGCAGAGTCAGTGAGAAGCCATGTATCCCCACTGGAGACAGGTGCCAGAACTTTACCTAGTAAGCCACAGCCTTGTGGTGATGCATATAGATTAATAGAAATGAGTTAGATTAAGATGTAAGAGTTAGCCAATAAGAAGCTAGAGCTAATGGGCCAACCACTGATTTAATTAATACAATTTCTATGTGGTTATTTCGGGGCTGAGCAGTTGGGAATGAATGAATGGCCTCCTACTACAATCCCCCCAAAAAAAGAAAATTTAAGAATATATTAATTAAAACCACCACCAACAAAACCCACTTTGATCCATCTTTCCTGTTTCACAACACTTCCTCATTCCTCTTTGTGGCACTGTGGTATTCATTGCAATGAGTTCTTGGTCCATTCAAGTCCTCTGCCTTCTCATACACCATCAATACTGGACACTCACCAAAACTCCTCTTGGATATCCTGCTGTTGCCTTGAATCATGGAGCCCCCACAGCTATGGTTCTGTAGGCCCAGTTTTTGCACACACTCTGGAAGGTCATAGGTGGGGTAAATGTTCAGGTTGGCCAACTCAAAACCCTGGATTTAGGTCAGGATTATAGATGCTTTAGTCAGTCAGACTACTAGAATTGCCCGGTAGGCGAGGGGCAGAGCCATTTCTTCTTCCCTGCTGTTGGAACCACTTCTCTCTTGCACATGGTGTGGGTGGGGCCATCTCTCATGAGTGTGTGACCAACTCGTCTGTTACAGTGGTCAGTGAAGTGCAAGGTCAGGTCTTCCAGAGCCAGTGAAGAGTGGTACCAACTCATCAGGGCCCTCAAATATCACCGAATGGTTCTTGTGACTCCCATGTGGTAACATGTACCATAAAGATCAATACAGACCCCAGCTGCACCAGGACCACTGACACAGCATGGCCCTTGGCAGTAGCTCAGGTCTAGATGTCATCATGGCCCCAGGTGGCAGCACAGGCCACTCAGATCAGCATGGCCCAGTAGATTTGCCCATTGTGGACACTTTATGTTAGGAATATCACACAGAAAATGATGAGATGTGCCTAGCTTCTTAAATACTATATATTCTGGGCAGACTTGTACTGTGGTAGAGTCAATGCTTTTATATTTGGTATAGGGATTTCATGTGTCCATAAAATGCCTATGACCTAGAATACCTGAAATTGGATTTGCCAGGTCATATTGTGACTCTATGTTTAGCAGTTTAAGGAATCCTCACTTGATTTTTACACATCCACAATGTGTGGCAACCCCAGTAGCTCTCAGGATTACAGTGTCTCTAAGGGCTATCTCACTGTGACTGTTACCTGCATCTCATGACTATTGGTGTCTTCATTATTGATAATTCCTTAAACTTCTTGGAAGCAATGTGTTTCAAAAATTTTGATCATTTCAAATACATATTTGCATTCCAGTAACTTGGGGGATATTTAGAGTATAAACAGGCATATTTCTTTAAAAGCATCAGAATATTACATTCTGAATACAATGCATGCCAGTATATTCTTTGAAGCACATAGTCCCAAAAATCTGTTTTATTTTTGTTCATTTTGCTTTTGTTTTTTGTACAGATGTTTTTGTAATTTTAATTTTTATTTAAAATTTTCAGCCTATTTGTGTTAATTTGCATTTATGGTATGAGATAAAGTCTATTTAATTTTTTCATAGGGCCATTCAAATGTCTGAGTACATTTTCTCTGGATAGTGTTCTTTACTATCTTGGATTATTTTGACACCATTGTCAAAATTATTTAATCATAAAGTGCTTCCTTCTGGATTTTCAGTTCTATTCCTTTGATCTCTGTCTCAATATTGAAGCCAGTACTTCACCATTCTGTTTGGATTATCCTAGTTTCATTGTTTGAGATCAGAAAATGTGAGTTTCTCAACTCAACAATGAAATGAATTAAGTTCCCCTTTATTTTGTTTTACTCCTCTTGATTATCATCAAAGATATATGTTTTCCCAACTCACTCAAGTGTATTTGGCATTCATAATTTATTATGAAAGTATTATAGACTCACTGTAGAACATAAAAACTCCTTTTTGTATAAAGTGTCATGCATTATAATATATAATATCTGCATTAGGTACTGTAGGGATGGAATATAGCAAAAGGCTATGCATAAATCAGAGGAAAGAACTACACCATTAAAATTCATGGCAGGGGACTGATGATTGTAAAGAAATATGCCTTTTTTGTGCTCTAAAAGCCCTAATTTACTAGAATGGAAATATTTACGTTTAAAGTCCTAAATATACTAATTGATAATAACAAAAAATATTTTCAGAGATTTACCATTCTTATGTATTATATTTTGTTATTTTAGAAAGTTTGTTCGTATTACAAATGTTAGGTCAGAGTCAAAGGAGAACAAATAGACTTAAAAGGCTTGATAATATATATAACATTGTATAATTATAAAATATAGATTTGATGTTTCAATGACATTTTGATTGAAACTGCCACTATTATATCAAACACTTCTGTAGAAACTGTTGATATGGTATAAATAAAAAGGTAAAATAATTGAAATATAAAAAGGATTTTCATTTCAATATATTACCTTGCTGACAAAAACAAGTTCAAAATTAATATTATATTTTAATTGCCATTTGTAAAATCAGTACAATACTAATTGCTTTCAATTAACTTGCAATAGAAACTAACATTTTCACAGGATGTATATACATACATACATACACACACACACACATATATGTATATACATATTCATGCATAATACTGAGAGTAAAAATCTAAACTATTGAAAGCAATAAGTGCCATAAAAGTGATATAGTAAAGCATGAGCTGCATTTTTAACAATATCACAGTGAGAGACCTTGATATACAGAAGTGAAGACCTTTTGTAATAATGGCAGCAGAACACAAGCATGGAAACACAGGCCATAAAAATAAGCAGGGGAAAAATATTGAAATCTGCAAACAGAGCCCATCTACATAGGTATTTACTGCTGGCCCAGGTTGAACTGGAGTTTAGATGGAGATGATATGTCCTTTGTATGTTCCTGAGGGCCTTAAATCGTCATTAAGAAAATATGAATATATTTTTCTCTTAATTAAAAATGTAATTATAACAAAATCATTGACTATGTTAAAAAATAGAACAAAACTTCTTAAAAATATTACATAATTCTTTATAACCTTAAGGGGGAAAATTCTAAAACATAAACCTCAGTGTTCTAATCTATGGGAAACTGATGAATTTTATTTTCAATTCAGACACAATTTTGTTTTATTAATTCATATATAATCTTCACAGACAACATGAAAGCAATGAAGACTACAAACTTCAGATAAAGGTAATATGTTGTGAGGATACACATCCACTAAAGGATTCCGTTGACAATTTGTGAACTGTGCTAGTCATCTTTGTACACCTCTGTTTATTAGCGTTTGTTTGTGCAGGGTGTGCATGTTTTTGCGTTGGGATGCACTTGCTGCCTGCCGTGTATATAGAGGTCAAACAAGAACTTCCAAGCACAGTTCTCTTCTGCCATGTGGGTCCCTAGGATCAAATTCATGTTTGCTTCTCAGAGATCAGTGCTTTACCTGCTGAGACATCTTGTCAGTCAACATGAAGTTTGATAGGAAATAGCATAGAACTCAACTAAGCAGCTCAAGAAAAAAAAAATGTCAACAAAAGCAATAAATATGGAAAGGTCTTCATCAATAGTTATTAGGGAAGCAATAGAATCCTACTATGATATAATTCAACAGGAACACCAGATTGGCTAAATTAATACACAAACAAACCTTTGCCAAACATTTAATACAAAAACACTTCTTGCATGTAACCAACAACAATACATATTGGCACAACTGCCAATCTATTTTGATCCTAATTGAAATGCGTGCATTCCATATAACAACAAAATTTACTTATGTATAAAGAGTGCAGTGTTTGAGATATCATTATCTCGGTAACAAATATTGGAATTAGTTTCAAAGCACATCAATAATATAATGGGTAAAGAATTTTTGGTAGAGTATGTTTACACAAGAAATGCAGCTGAAGAGTTTTTATCTTGTTATAGCTATATAAAATAATATAATTATAAAAATTAGATAAAAATAATCAGATACAAATTGGTGCACATTGATAGAGACTGTGTATGTAAAATGTAAAATTATGATGAAATTAAGCCATGGTGTTTTGACATGCTGGATGATATGGGAAGGTAGAAAGTGTATTATTTCTTAATCTTGATGGTGATTGAAATGTGTTTGTTCTCTTCATAAAAATTTATTGGAATTTATATTAAGTTTTGTGTTTCTGCATTTATGAATGAGGTATTTCATAATAAAAATGTCTTATGAAGGAAAAATTATGGAGATCTTACTGTAATAATAAAATTCTGATACTAAAAAGATAGTAATAAAGTTAAAAATGATTTGAAAGTCAAAAGAAACAAAATTTGAAATCATGTGTAATGGTCTGCAACATACATTAAAAGGATTCCTCTAAGAATATTCTTTCCTTTTATTGAAAGGCAGAGATTAAGACATCAAAGACAAGCATGAGAGAGTAGCCCCAGGTCAAGGGGAAAGCAGCAGTTTTCGTAAGACAAGCATTTAGTGTGTTCTGTTCTTCCTAATGTAAATGCTGCTCAGAGGTAATTTCAGTAGAAATTTTGAAAAATCAGGTGGACATTTTATAATGTTTGGGAATGATTTTTTTAATTATCAAAAGTCTATAGTTGTATTGTCAGTTATCAAGCTATGAGTAAAGTTATTTTCACTGAAATAAAATATTTGGATTCATTTTTAAGTGCCATCATTATATAGTAATTTATATAAAATTTGACTGCATTACCAATTTTATTTTTCCTAATTTCTATCTTCTTAAATACTCTTTGTTAAATAGAATATTAATGCAAGTGTTAATCATTCTTGAATTACTATTTTGCCTTCATATAGTATACCCATTGCTGGAACAGTATCCAAGAAAGCAACCTGGTTTTCGATTATTAAATTCTTATGAAGCTAAACTATTAAGATGTGTGGTGTGATGCTGTTAGTTTCTGCATTCCCTCATAAAATCACAACACTGCAATAGCACACATTCACAAGACTATTGTAAGAAAAATGCATTTTTTTTCTGTATTAACAAGGAATTCTAAACTGAAATCCATGTTCATGATTTACTCTCAGTTCAACTACAGGTGTGTCTTTATAAATAATATAGAAACATTTTCTAAGCTGAATCACTTAATCTATGATGTTGAGGCCTGACAAATTAGTTTTAAGCTATCATGTTATTCAGAAAGGATCAAGAAGGGATCAGCACCTAAGTTTGAAATCAGTCCGATAGTGAGATTTTCAGAATTGATCTTGAATAATGACACATATTTTCACTTATCTTCTAAGATACCTTCTCCTCTAAACACCTTCCACCTTCTCCACATTCCACTAGCATTCTGTATACTCTCCATTTATCTACATCAATTTAGTTAGCCTCAAAAAAAAAGAAAGAAAGAAATTGAAAGTAGAGAAGGAACAGAAAATCGGTAACAGTGAACCGAGCAAGATTTTATTTGCCATTATGTGAACTAGTAAATGCTCGCTTTACAACATGAGCAACCCAGGCCTTCACAGTTCTTTTTGTCACATCTATTTTGCAAGAAAAATTAGACAGTAAGCACATGTTTTTACCTTCTTTATAATTTCATTTTTCTTATAATAGACCCCCCCCAATTGTCAGGTGGTAAAACGATGTCCAACATGTAATGATGAGAGTCCTAATTCAAGATAACCTTGTACATTGCTTTTAACTCCTCTTCAGTGTAATTTGTTCAGGATGAATGAGGACTTTGGTAGGACCTGAAGGAAAGATGCTGAGACAGCGATGGGCCCTCTACATGAAGCAGCTTGTATGACTGTCCAGACTGAGCTATAGTTTCACAAATGCATATTAAATATTTATTTCAACAGCCACCAAAATAATTCAAGATCTGACAAATCACCCATTTCGGGCAAATTTAAATTCACTTCATTTGCCTAATTTCGTGGTAATTCTTTCTCCACATTATTCTTTCATTTTCCTAAGAACCCAGAATTTTATGATCTTTTTAGATATTTTAGATGTTTATGACTTGCTAGATACAGAGTTTCTTTTTTTTTTTCTATCTGCAAACGTCAGATCTCTCTGTTTTGAAGGTGGTTTTCTTTGTTGTGTGGGTGCTTTTCAGTTTTCTATGATTTCTCTCTTCTATTCATTCTGCACGGTTGGAGCTTTGGATGCAAGAAATCACTGTGGAGAGGACTGGGGAGCTCAGCTCTTGCTCTTCCTGTTTCCTCCAGGAAAAGGTCATCTGGGGTAGATTTGTGTGTGAGGACTCTGGCCACTGTGTTTTTCTCCTTTGAGAGGTTTCCAATGACTGTTTCTCCTGTGTTGTTTACTGCTCAGGTTTAGGCTTTCTTCTTGACTCTGTCTTGCTAAGTCATTTCCTCAGCAACTGATTCATATCTTCAAGGTCATTAAATTTGTTGGCAAATACTTATATTTGATAGCTCCTGAAACTAGTTTTGTTCTTGAAGAATCTGTTGTGACTTCTTTTTTTTTCTAATTTATTTGAGTTTCTCTTGCTCCCCCTTTTCTCTTTAATCTAGCTAAGGGTTCACCATTTTTGTAAGCTTTTGCAAAGAACAGCTTTCATCTACTGTATTAAAGTGCTTTTGTTTTTCCTCCTAGTAGCCTGATGTGTAAATTTAGGTTTTTAAACTGGGATTTGTCCTTGTTTACTGAGTGCATTTGTCATTGTACCTTCCTCTTCAAACTTTTTGTACTGTAAGCCATATCTTTTGTTATGTTGTGGCTTTATTTACAAGATGGCTCAGGAGGTAAAGGCATTTACCACTACATTTGAGGACTTGAGTTTTTGTATTAGAGTTTCTACTTTTGTGCAAAGACATGATGGCCACGGCAACTCTTATAACGAAAACATTTAATTAAGGGGGCTCAGTTACAGTTTCAGAGGTTCAGCCCATTATCATCATGGTGGAGAGAGTTAGCTGAGAATCCTATGTCTGCAGGCATCAGAAAGTCAACTGAGACACTTGGGTGGTATCCTGAGCATAGGAAACCTCAAATTCCACACTCACAGTGACTCATTTCCTCCAACAATACCATACCAACAAAGCCACACTTCCTGACAGTACTATGAGATTACGCGGGCCGATTACGTTCAAACTACCACAGCCCCATATCTGTGATCACATGGTAGAAGAAAGAACTGACTTCTACAAATTTTCTTCTATCCTTTACATGTGTGATGTGGCATGCTTTCTCATAGATAGTTACACAAACACACAAAATAATCAAATAAATATTAATGTAACTAAAACATTTTCTTGATACTTATTTCATTATAGTCACATTTATTTAATCCAGTTTTCTTGATCATTTAAATTTCAATGTAAGATCATATCTATAGCTGTGAATGTTAGCACTACTGTTGTTATATGGTGAATGGGTATAAATTTTCATATTGAATTCTCCTATAAGTATATTGTGATCACAGAGAGTATAAATTAGCTTTCTTAGAAAATTTACATATCTCTTCATTCACTGTTTGACCTAATAGTTTGAGTGTATTTAGTTTCAATGTATGTACATGTGGATGTGTGCACACATATTTATGTGTGTTATGTATATGATATATATGATATTTGTATATAGGTTGTAGATGTATATGCATATGTATGTTAAGGTGTCTTCCTTTTAGATTGTCATTTTCATGTATGGCCACTGTGGTCTCTTTTCTTTGGCATCTGCTTCTACATACTTTTTCATTCCTTTAGGTTCAGCCTATCTGTGTCTTTGAATCTAAGTGGAATCTTACTGGTATCTGGGAATTAGGACTTTGTTTTGTCACCAACAACCTCTTAGTATCCCATGATAGGAGCTTTTAATATATTTTAATTTTCACCGATAAAGACTTATATCACGATTTGTTAAATTTCTGGTAACTCATTCTTTTCTTTCTTTGTGTGTTTTAGAATGAAAATTTTACTGTTTTCTTATTTTCTGTGGGTAAAATTTCTATTAATATTTTCTCGGTGCATATTATGGACCTAGATACAATATCTTAGAATTAAAGTACTCTGAGCTGATATCAACAGACTCTACATTTTCACCTCACACTGCAGGTTGTTCCACAATAAATATTATTCATATTCATTTATAGTACTAAAGTCATTTTTCTTTAGTTTTTAATATCTTTATCTTCTGACTTTTTTTGCTAAAATTCAAAGCAATTATTTTACTTCCTTTACAGTGCTGTTGTATTCCATTGTTGTCTATATATTTACCTTAGCAGTGAGGTTCATACTTTCTTATATGTAATGTTTATGCTTAATATACTTCTACTCCCATTTGAAAAAGAAAGCTCCTATAACTTTTTTTAAGGGGAGTCCATTATAATAAAATATTTAAGCCTTTGCTTTATAGAAAGTCAATATGTTCTTTTAGTTTCAAAGCACAGATTTGATAATTGTAGACTGTTGGTTGGCAATGGCTCTTTTTCTAATATTCTGAGTATGATACTTTATTTCCAACTAGCCTTGAAATGTTTATTTTTTCCTATGATTCTTATTATTATTTGTTCTAATGATTTGATTATAATGTATTCTTAGTCTTTTTGGGAGGGGTATTTTTATCTGACAGGCCTTGCATTTCCTGGCTATGAAAATCTATTTCCTTCTCCAAGTTTATTAAAATTTAAGATATTATTTATTTGAAATAATGAGAAAGGTATCGTATCCAACAGGGAGTCTCTGGTCTTTGCTTATGCTGGGCTGATATATGGCAATGACGAAGGAAGGGGATTTGGGCAGAGTGTTGAATGGGTGAGCAACAAGACAGTCTGTGGAGAATGTCTGTGGGCTCATGCAGAGTCTGTCTGGGTCTTTGGGTAGGCACATCCTGTATTGGACAGGGGTGTCTGCCTGAGAGAACCAAGAGTGTGGTGGATGTCTGAGACTGGCCTACCTGCTTTCTGGCAGATTTGCTCTGCGGTTGGTCTAGGGAGAGGGATGTGTGCTTGAGGGAACCAATAGAATGAGAACGGTGCTTTTTATTCTTGTTGGTTTTCATAAGTTCAGAAAGTTAGATTCTGTCAGTGCCCCAGGATTAATGGATTAGAAATCACAACTGGGGTTAGGAAATTCAAAAGTTGGCTGTATGCTGTCTTGGCCACTTCTTTCTAGTCCGAGACTCTGAAAGCTGGTTCGCCACCTTCTTGTTTGGTGCTGATGTAGGGAGAGAAGCTATAGCAAATGACCTCATGCCCTCTTAGACTGCTTGCCTTTCCCATTGGTGGTCTTGTCTCCTTTGCTGCAGATGTCTAGAGAATATAAGATCTTCAGGCTTACTGAGACACAGAGGTCAGCAGTAACTCTCCTGGGAAGCAAACAGGGAGCCAAGGCACTGGGTCTAGTTCTCTTTTTCTGTGGAGAATAGAGTCTGGGTTCTATTGCTACATTAAAGCAGTTAGAGAGTACAATGCAAGAGTCCACCAGCCCATTGTAGCTTCCAGCGGATGTTATCACATGTTCAAGAGAAGCGGAACAAACACTTGAGCAAAGGTTTCAAAAGTAGGGACATTGTATGTGCAACATAACTAGGTAGAAGCTAGACACTTTGTTTTATTTTCTGCCGGTATTGTGCTAAGCCAGGAGCGAGAACTATGGGAAGTACTTGTGTGCCTGTTTGAGAACACCTTGTGTTTCATACAGCTCCAGGTGAACAGCAAATGCTAGGCTTCATGAGAGCTCTGGAGATGGGCATTATAAGAGCCAATTGTCTAGATCAAAACTCTAAAATCTATATTGTCCATGTTGTTCCATGGGAAAACTGGAAGTGTGGATTTACTACTGGAACAAGGTAGTAGGGGTAAACCAGGGTTCAAGCTTCACTGGACTAGGAATGCCGGCTCCATTAGGTTCCAGATGCAGTTCGTTAAGATCCTGATGACTGAGAAGCAGCTGGCGATGACATTGCATTAGATGTTCCATTTAACCCAGCTCGCCCTGGTTCTTATGACCTGTGCACTCGTACTGAGGCTTGGCAAAAGCTCGGGGAGCATTCATGTACCAGGCTAAAATGGCCTTTTGTTTCCCTCTGTGTTCTAGGGACTATCAAATGCCAGGTGCCATTTCCTCACAGTAATAAACAACTTCAGAGATACCCTCCACTAGAAGCTGTGACATTTGGGATAATAGGTATGTGTCATCCCCCACTTTGTTCCTCAGGGAGAAGCTGTGAGTTAGAGGTTTCCTCCAAATTATATGGTGTGTTGAACTTAAATGTATCTTGTTTTTTTAAACTTAATTTTTGTATTTCTCTCTTTTTAAAATTTTATATTACTTTTGTGTATTTCTTTTTTATTTAACAGTAATTTTTTATTTTCTTCTCATTTTGACGAGTAAATTGGGAGCACCGAGGGCAGGAGGGAGGGTAGAAGGGAGAAGGGGAGGAGGGAAGGGGAGTGGTGAAAATGTATAGCACATGCGTATTCAAATAGCTTTTTATTTTGTTTTTTACCTGTTTGATGAGAATATCTTTCTTCTGTTGCCTTAGTGTATAAGAATCTGCACAGGAACCAAAAGCTATGGAGAAACCCAGTCTCGAAAAATAAAATAAAATAAAAAAAAAAAAAAAGAATCTGCCAAGTTACTTCTGGACTTCCTCAGAGGGAACTGATCCATGTGTAGCTATTTATTTGGTATATCTGTGGGTGGAGAAAATGTCTAAAGTCTACTAGTTTGCTGTCTTGCTGATGATATTTTTGTATACATGCGTATGCTCTTGTTTTAGATTTGAGCGTCTGGAGATAGGGCATACATTTCCAGATAGCCTACTTCACCCTGCGTTACTATACATAAGTCTATTAATGTCTACGCTTTGTTCTAACCAAGCCTTTTCGTTTTCAAATTAGAGAAATTGAAGCTACAAAGGCCAAATAACTTATGTAGGGCCACCCATGTAGTGAAATGACAGAAACCATGAGGGACTTGCTTCATCATCAGTATATGTGGCTTATCACAGATGAAGAAAAGAAGCAGAGACAGGCAGGAGGCTGACACCTGCTGGAGGGGCAGGGAAGAAGCAACAGGGGACCTGCTCCCCAAACTGTGTTATTATCACTCTTTGCTTATTGCCCTTGGCTGATCTACTTCAGTAAGACTCTCTATCCATCTGTTCTAACTACCTTCAGAAGAAGAATCTAATTAAATCTCAATTTGCATTAGGACAATATGTGTTAAACTATTTCTAATTTGGAGAAAGGAGAGGACTCAATTTTGAAACACTAAGAAGGATAAACGACAGCAACGTTTTTAAGATTCTGCCACTTGGAATAACTTTCTTGAGAAACAAAAAATTAAAAAGGTAAAAAGAATCTCCAGTCAGAATAAAATAAAAGATGAAAAAAAACCAGAATTGATTTTTCCCAATTAGAGTCCATTGAATAATCATTCTTTTCAACTCAGTATGTCGGCTGCTGCTCACATAGAACATTAAAATTTCCAAGTAATTAAGATTTCATGTAACTAAACTTTTTCACTTTTCCAACACTATCCACATTTCCAGTGCTCAGTGACCACACGTGGCCATGGGCCATTAAATTAGAAAGGGAAGGAGCGATAGATGAGCACACACCCAACCGCAGCATGTAATCTTGAACAGGACAGAGCAAATTTATTTTCTTTACCACTGTTTCCAGGGCCATTATGTTTCTTTCTCTTGCTCTGAAATATCACGTGCAACCAACTTTTTTTTTTAAGTTTTCCCCCCCCATTAGACATACTTTTTTGGATTTTGAAAAATATTTGGATTCTCTTACATATTTTAACAGCCTGTATCTGTATTTAATAATAGATAAAAATATAAACCTAGTTTTTTTTAAATTTTTATCTTCTTAAAATAAGCTGTGGAAAATCTGTATTTTTTTTAAATCAACACTGGCATTTGTTTTTAATTGAGGTATGCTCTGCTTAGGCTATTTTTATGTCTTTGTTATTTTTTCTGCATAGGCTTGTTCAATGAGAATTTAATGACACATTTGATGTTCTCTACATTCCTTTTACCATCTTCAAAATAATTCAGATATGCAATTTTGAACTCAGAACACTCAACAGAGAGCCTAACTATTAATATTTCGCTCATTTAATTAATACTATGAAATTCTGCCTTATTAAAGATGAGAAAAATAATGTATTTCAAAAGGAGAAGTATAGTTTATTTTCTCACAGTTATTTACAGTATTTTGGACATCTGGTATAGGTGGTTCAGAATTTTTTTATCTAAATTCATACTTTTGTGTATACCTCTATAATTAAATGTAATAAAGTAAGCAGTCTCAAGATTCATATACAAGTAAGTATATAGAAATTCCCTCATTTATAAATAAATATAAATGATATAACAATATAAGTAAATGATAGATTAGAAATCAAGTGTATATTAGGATCATCACCCCAAAATTCTAAATCTCTAATACTTGCAAGTTTATACCATTCTATTCTTTTTAAATTCTGTCATTCATCTTTTCCATTTCAGTGTATTTTCTAATATATTCCTTTTGATTTTAATGAACACTCTGGTTAAATTATCTATAATGGAGGCAGCAAAAGCATATTTATTAATTGGCAGTGGGAGTATTTCAGAGGAAAGTGGTTCTATAAAAAAGAATTGAAGTCAATATATCCCCTTATCACACAGTCTTAAATCATTTGCAGACTGGAAGTAGTATATGTCTTGACTATTTTACAAGGCTTTTTATGAGAATCGAATGGAATGATTTAGGTGAAATCCTTTTGAAGACTATGCAGATGTAAGATGCTGCAAGCACTGTAGAAATATGTTGGTGAAATCAGCAGCTCTTTTGTTGTTTGGTCAAACAGAGGCAGAAGAAAGTTCCAGATATGGACTATATGATATCTTCAGTTTAAGATCATCACTTGACCCAGGGGTGGTGGTGCATGCCTTTACTCTCAGCCCTTGGGATTGGGACTTCATATCCACTTCTCTTTCTCTATGATGGCATTTCATCTGATTTGAAATAGAACAGGTCTCATGCAGTCTGTGAATTCATATGTGTATCCATCCTGTTGTGTATGAATGATACTGTTTCCTTAGTGATGTGGGATTCCCCTGTGTATGCTATGAATACCATGGGTTAATAGAGAAGCTGTTTTGGCCCTATTGCAGCACAGAGTAGGGCAATGTGGGAGTTCTAAGCAGAAAAAGAGGAGAGAAGAGGTGGAGTCAATGAGGAGCCATGTAGCTGCCACAGGAGACAGACACCGGATGTTGGGTGGAACCTTACTGGTAGGTCACAACCATGTGGCAATACACAGATTAATAGAAATGGGTTGATTTAGGATGTAAGAGCCAGCTAGAAATATCCTAGAGTAATTGGCCAAGCAGTGTTGTAATTAATACAGTTTCTTTGTGGTTACTTTGGGTCTGGGCAGCGGGGAAAAGAATGAGCAGTCTCTGCCAATACCTTAGAGCCATCCATCCTTGGTAGCTCTTACAGGCTTTCTTCCACCTTTTCTGCATAGTTGCCAGAACTCTGATTGATAACAACATCACAATTACAGCTTAGTATTCCAAAGTCTCCAACTTTGTGCACATTGTTCACTTGTGAATTTCCTTGTGATTTACCATTTGCTATGAGAAGAAGTATTGAGTATGCTCAGATATATGATTATAGCAGTATGTCATTAGGTGTCACTTTATTATCATGCTCCTTTTGAAAAATAATAGTACTAGCTTTTCCCCTAGTGTCTATGACCTATATTGTCTCAAATTCTTGACTGCTTTAGCAGTGTCATGTCTGTGTTCCTTCTTGGATTTAAATACAATAAAAGTTGATTGGTTATTCCCATAACATTTGTGCCACTGTTTCACCAGTATATCTTTCAGGCAAGCAGTTGTTGTAGGTTTCAGTGTTCATTCTCAAAAGAGGAAATAGTTACCGCTTCTTGAAGGCGAATAGTCTCATTCTCCATCTGTGTTGCTATACAGACAGACTAGCTGAACTTGAGATTTTAAAAAAAAGATTAAAATGTATCATTGAGTAAAACAAACATCTAAATCAAAACCCACAAGACAACAATTATACAAATACATAAACAAAACCATCCATGGAGAACAATCCATGTGTCACCATTGGGAACAAATGCCTAGAAAATCTCAAGTAAAGCTTCCACCTACACAGATGTGCCTAACCTTTCAACCAGAGAACACATATCTCTATATTAAATATTTTAGGCAATAAAGAATTAAACGTAGTGAACAATGTATTAAAAATGGTTATGTTTAACCAAAATCAGTTTTGTTCTTCTGGTATTTAGCTTAGATTAGTTTTAGAGTTTGTCTTGGGAATTGAAAGCTAGAGATAAATTAGGTTTTGAGTTTCACAAAGCTACATTGTGAACAGGGCACTGGAATGTGACCTGGTTGTGACAGCAAAATTGCTGCTAGGTGGATGGATGAAGAAAAGCACAGAAAATCTTTCACTTACTCTTTCTGTTTATAAGCTGGTTCAGCTAAGATAGGCATTTTTCCATAATTCGTGGTGGTCAAATTAAGTGTTTACATATAGGGAATGCTTAGAAGCAGAGCAAGAGCATGGGGGACAGAAAAAGAACCAAAGATGAGGGAATACAGAGAAAGGATACAATTAAAGCTTGAATAATACCCCCAAATCTTAGGAAATTATGTCTTTAGACATGCCTATATACAAAGCACATTAAAAAAAATGTCAGGCTGTGAGGTTACACTATTGTTTTGTGTTTTCAAAATTCTGAAAAATTAATAAAACAAAATTCAAAAAAAGTATATTTTCTAATGAATTTAATTAATAAATTAATGTTTGTGGGGGTATGTGTGTGTGTACATGAGGTGTATGTGCATGCTAAGGCAGGCGCCCACAAGGCTGGAATCTTTGGATCCCCTGAAAACTGGAGTGACAGTAGATGGTGGGCCTGCCCACATGGGTCTGGGGAGTAACACGGACAGGGACTGGTAGCAGACTAGAGAGCAGGTGTTCTTAAGTCCTGACCTATCTCCTCATTCCCACCCACTGAATTTAAAACAGGTCAGATAATGTAATGAATACATACAGAATATGATTTAAAGATAGATGTTTGACTTAAATTGTTGCTCACACATGATTCATAACATAAAACTTAGTCACTTACATACAGATACTCATATTTCCTTCCCTTTCAATTTTATGCTATATAGTCACTAAAATAATAAAAAGGACACACATGTAAATGTCTAAGTCTTTAGAAATGTTCTGATTTTGTGTGCTAAATTCTGTTTTTGGATCTGTTTTAAATGTTCCTTCTGAAGTCAGTGGGGGTGATGAGTGACCAGCCAAAGTCTCACTTGGCCTCCTGGTTTAAGAAGGAAGCAGATGGCCATGTTAGACTTCAAGAGAAATCATATTTGTAGAAAATGTTGCAAAACATATAAATTAAATGGCTCAACATACCGCAAGAAAAAAGAAATAACCGAAACTAGGCCTATAAATTATGTATGATGTGTTTGTTCTAGAAGGGCATGGTGCCCACTTACAGACAATGGAAAAGAAATAAACAGCATAAAAGAAAAAAATAAAAAAGTCATAGGTTAGTGGCCTATGTGTAAAAGCCTTTTCAGGAGCCAAAACTGTGGAATTAGTTGACATTAAAATAGCAACAAAATTATTGTTGTGCCCTTAAAACTTACCTACAATGGAACATTATTGATTACTTTCTGAGATGATTTTATAATGATGAACCACCTGCACCACAAATTGCACTAGCATGAAAACCCTAAAGTTTAGCAGTGGGAGACACAAACTAAAATTGTTTTAAAGATATTTTAATGGTTAATCACAATCCCAGGTATTAGTAGTTTCTGGTATAATCCAATTATTACATAGCAAAACATTTAGTTTATCTGTCCATTCCTGTTACTCAACCATTTTTTACCAACAGAACAACTGATCCCTATATATTTTTTGAAACTTCAACTAATTTTAAATTAATTTCTATTATGTTAAAATAAATAGTTGGATGTTTTTCTTTACCTGACATAGATTTCAAAGGTAAAATAGCTATATGTATACTATTGACCAGTTTGGTATATTTAACTCTCACTATATTAAAATGTGTGATAGTTACATGTCTATAATTCCAGAACTTGGGAATAGTAACAAGAGGATCAGGAATTCAAGGTCAGTCTTGGATATATATTGTTGTTGAGGTCAGTAATATTTCTATATAAGACCTTGTTTCCAAAGGAAGACATGAGGAAAAGAAAAACTTAATTCACAAAAATGCATTATGGATTAATCTAGTGTAGTAATTCATATAATCATCAGAAAAATACAAAATGGGATAACCCTCTGAGCATGACTGTGAGGGATAGCTATGTTAGGGTGAAGTGGGAAGACTCATCTTAACCACTGGTAGGCATCATTTAATGGCCTGGGATCCTGAACTGAAAACTGAAAAGGGAGAAAACAAGATGAGCACAGGCATTCATCACCATCTTGCACCTACTCTAAATGAGCTTCTCTGATAGCAAAATATGAACAATGTTCTACAAAAGTACCTGGGATCCTTGTTCTGACTTCTAATACCAAGCCAGATGTGATGGATGTTGTTCTCTAATGCAATGAGTAATAGGGATCCTGTACCTACTACTTGTTAAATTTTCCTGTGTATTTCCAAATGAATGTCATTTCAGAAGACATTATGCACATATTTTTGTGTACATCACTTTTTTTTCTGTTTCTTTTTTTTAAATTCTTTTTTCGTATTGAGAAAAGGAAAAAAAAAACAAGTTTCCACCTCCTCCCAGCCTCCCATTTCCCTCCCCCTCCTCCCACCCTTCTCCCCCTCCCCCCACTCCTCTCCCCCTCCCTCTCCAGTCCAAAGAGCAGTCAGGGTTCCCTGCCCTGTGGGAAGTCCTAGGTCCTCCCCCCTCCGTCCATATTTAGGAAGGTGAACATCCAAACTGGCTAGGCTCCCACAAAGCCAGCACATTACGTAGGATCAAAACCCTGTGCCATTGTCCTTAGCTTCTCATCAGTCCTCATTGTTCGCCATGTACAGAGAGACCAGTTATATCCCATGCTTTTTCCATCACAGAAGGTTCAAGAAGCATACAGAACACCGAATAGGCTGGATCAAAAAAAATATCCCCTCGCCATGTGTACATCACTTTGATAGCTGATATGAACTTGGCTAACCACACAAACATTGCTAGATAATGTGAACTATTCTGCATGGGCATGTGAGAAATGAGCAATGACCATGAAGGCAAAAACTAGAGAAAACATGAAAATTTATTGACTTGTATTACATTGCAGAGTTTACATAGAGTCCATCAGAAGAAAGAGTACTCTTTTACATATGTTCAGTGATGGTGTAAGAATTTAACACAAGGAGATTCTGGTAGAGGAATAAGTCCTAGGAATCTAATTTTGGTAGGAAAATTGGAAAAAAAAACTTATTTATAGAGCCTCTGGATGCTGCAAAATTTTGAGAAACACTCCACAGAATTAAATCAGGAAATTATCATAAAGCCCAAAATATAAATAAAAAACAGCAACAGCACCCCATGAGTAATCAGAATCTTGGGTACTCTCAAATTACACATATACACACACAAACACTTTATATATCTAGTTTTTATAAACAAAACAAGATAATACTTGAGACTTACCACAAATAAAGCATACTTTTTACCATAGGGAAACAAAGCAAACATACAAACCATATGAGTAGACTCTGGTGGTAGGTTTAGCAGAGAAAAATTTTTGGTCCATCACTCAGGTACAGGCCATACTAGTCAGTATGAGTCAGTATGTGGGATGTTCTTATGTATATGTGTTGCTCTTATTGATTGATGAATAAAGTTGTTTAGGCCAATGGTTTAGCAGAGTAAAGTTAGGTAAAGAGTTTAAATAAAGATACAAAGAAAAGGAGAAAGTACATGGAGTCGAAGAGATACCATGTAGTTGTAGAAGGAGTAACTTGTCACATCAGTAAGCCACCACCTCATGGCAATATACAGATGAATAGAAGTGTGTTAATTTAATAGTTAGAGTTAGCCAGTAAGAAGCCTATGACATGGCTAAACAATTGTAACTGATACCAAACCTCATAGTGGTTATTTCATAAACACCTGAGGGAACTAGCAAGTGGGACTAGGTGGGAGGAGATAAACTGGTCCAATGGCACTGAGCAAGTTGGAGAAAAGCTTTCTGTCTACATTTGGTACCCAATGTTTGGGGATGAATTCACAAAAAAGCCACTGACACATGTTGGAGCAGAATATGGGACTCCCACCAGAGCTGTGCATGGCTAGGCTTTCTTTACTTAAATTTTCCCTAATCCTCTGAGAAAGTTAGGGATTTTCTACCTTCAGGCAGTATCCCAAACACATGCTTTTTCAGAACAATCTCTTGTGTGTTTTATAGGTCTCTCTCTCTCTCTCTCTCTCTCTCTCTCTCTCTCTCTCTCTCTCTCTGTCTCTGTCTCTCTCTCTGTCTCTCTCTCTCTCTCCCCTCTTTTCATCATGGATTACGGGCTTTCCCTGAACCCCCTTCTTGCATTGTTATCAAACTTGCAAACTGCCTTGAAATCCAGTAAGGCTTTTATGTCCTACATAGCAGCAATATGCCTCACATCTTCATCATCAACATTATCAGTAGTGGTAAGACTCTAAAGTCTTAAGGAAGCAAACCAAAGTGGCAATAAGAGCTTCCTAGGAAATAAATATCTTCTGACGTCTTGTATCCTTCATTAAACACATTGTGCTTGGGGAACATTTTATGCTATATGCTTTGATAATGGACTATTAGATGGCCCAGGCTCTTCTTTTTGAAAATACATTGCTTCATGAACCACAAAATAGAACACATCCATCTGCTGGACTTTATTCTTTTGAGTACTCTTGCAGGTGGTGTTTGGTTATATAAAGAACAAGTATGACATTTCCTTATAAGTTCCTTGGTTTGTTGTTACGGTCACCCCCAATGTCTCAGACCACTTTCTGTTGCCAGTAAGTCAAAATGTAAGAACCTTCAGCTTCCTCTCCAGCACCATGTCAGCCTGCCATGCCCTGCCATGATGATAATAGACTAAACCTCTGAAACTATAAGCCACCTAATAAATATTCTCCTTCATAAGAGTTGCCGTGGGCATGGTGTTTCTTTACAGTAATAAAAATTCTAACTAAGACAAGGCTCATCCTGTATTCCCTGGAGAAACATGTAAACCAAAATCCTATGTATGGATCTAGCTAACTACAATTTGAGAGGCTTTTTACATTAGCTAAACATTAATGCCTGTGATCACTATAATGTTTTGAGTGTAATGCTCTCAGATTAGCTCAGGTTTTCCTTCTCAGTTAACATGCGCATTAGTTGTCCTTTTTTCTGGAAAGGAAAAGAGTTGTTCCTTTAGAAGTCATATTGCTGCTTTCATAAAGGTAGCACACCCTATCCCATTATGCCACTAACACTGTACGCCGAGAGATGAAACCAAACAGATGCACACCTGGTTAACTCCCATTCTCCCAACTGTCTAGTTCGTTAAAGTTTGGTTCCCTTTGCATGATGAAATTGAAGAGCATTTTCTAGATGTTGTATCTGTGTCTACTCAAGTAGTTAATATTTCGTTCTTCGTTTAGGGAAAATGGTATAATCTACAGAAAGTTTGAGATGGTGTCTGAAAAATCTCTGAAATTACAAAGAGTAGTTCTGGAGCTGAGGAGAGGCTCAATGGGTAAACACACTAGCCTTCAAGGTTGATATCTGATTCTTGGAAACCTTATGGTGGAAGGAGACACCCACCCAGCTTTCCTCTGATGACCACATGAGCACTGTGGCATGTGTGCCACACAAGGCAAGAGAAAATAAATAAATGCAAGTTTTTGAAAGAAACAGTTTTTGTGTTTTTCTTGTTATAATACAGCTAGAATAGATGAGAAATGGAAAGAGCAGGAGGAAATGCTTCTGCAAGTGTGTCTAGAATTAGCACAAAACCAAAGAAGCATGGGAAGTCTTACATAATGTGGAGCACTCTTCTGAAGTTGTTCCTAGACCTGAAGCAGAACACGGAAGGGGTTTACACAGCTTTGGGCACAATTCCTTGCATGGTTTCTGTTTTGCTTTGTGGTTTTTGTTGCTTCTTTTTATAAATTTAGAATCTGAGAAAAATCCATGCTTGTTTTTAAGGGCACAATCCCCAATTCCAGCTGTGCTAAAAACCAGTCACATATTTGCCATTTCATAAATATTAACAAGAAGAATAGTGTTGGTGCCAAATTCCTCATTTTAAAAAGGTGAGAGTAATGAGAAATTTGTAAATAAGAAATGTATTAAAACTTTAACATCTGTGCAACAGAAATATTTTGGAGACACACTGAAATATCATCAGAGAATCTCAAAACTATTAATTTAGTCAATTTATTTGAGATGCAACTATGTTCTATTATTCTTAAATGTAAGTATCTTGAACAGGCCTATGGAAATACACAAATGAAGACATAAGTATGCATTTTCCATAATGTCACAGTTTGAATATGTTTTTGTGCACTTATTTGAGTCACTAATAAATATTACACTTGTAAATAACATATACTTTAAATTTTTGTTACACTTCCTGAGTCTAACGTCCATCTCATATTACTGATTGGTTTGAAAATAGCCATGCGAAGAATGTGTTATTAAAATGAAGGAAGACATCCACCTATATGGTGAACAGTATATAATAGATTTGCTGAATAATAAAAATTGTAATATATTTTAAAATCATAAAAACTATTTTCATTATGTATCTCAGATAAAAGAAAACCTATTTTGACAAGTAAGAAACGTCTACAGTTTTTCCTCTGTACAGTTAAGAATCATCAGAGGGGCTTCCTCCTGCAGCAGGTGGAAGCAAGTGCAGAGGCCTACATCCACACATTAGCAGAGAGATTCTAAGTTGGAGGTCTCTGGTCTCTATCAGGTCCCTCCCCTCTGCAGTGAAGACTTCAGAAGAGAGGGAGGAAAGACTTTAAGTCTCAGAGGGAATGGAGGACACCCGGAGAGCATGGCCCTCCAAATCAACTAAGCAGGGCTCACGTGGGCTTATGGATGTTAACCTGGTGTTTTTGTGGGACTCCTAACAGATGTATCTCTGACTCTTTTGCATGCTCTTGTAACTCATTTCCTCCCGTTGGGTTGTCTTGTCCAGCCTCTATGTGAAGGCTTGACTGATGCTCTATTTGACTGTTATCTCCTGGAGTCCTGCTCTATTCTGAAGAGAAAATGGAGGAGAAGTGGACCTGGGGAAGAGGGAATGTGTGAAGGGGGGTTCGGAGTAGTAGAGGGAGAGGAAACTTTGGTTGGGATATTATGAGAGAAGAATCTATTTTCAGTAATAAAATAAAATCTTTAAAAAGATTTAAAATAAAATCTTTTAAAAAGAAAAATTTTAAAGCATTCCTCAAACTTACTTACACCCCTCCCGGTCACCCCAATTCATTCAAAGCAAAAGTAAGTTTTCATTTATCTTTCCCACAGGAGTATTCTGGGGCAGTTGCTTCATTCATGCCTGGACAGGTGGTGCTTTAAATAAGGGGTTAATAGAACAAGGCACTTTCCTTCTAAAGACATACCAGATGTAAAGGAATTTTGAAAACTTGAGAATTTCTGAAAGAAAAAAAAACTGATCTTAAATCAAATATATAAGAATATATATGTAATAATATGCAACTCAGATATTTTGGAGAAGTTTTATGTGCAAATAGGGTAATAACCTCATAAAGTTTAGACAAATTTAGGAAGATAATGGCCATGGATTGTAATTCATAACTGAGATGCTGTTTATTATTACCAGAAGTAGAATAAATTCAATAACTGGTAAAGACAATCAAAGCACAAAAATGCTTTAATAAGTAGTGACTCAAACCCTTAGTGAATGTCAACGTCTTTTAAGGAGAATTTGAAAATTAAAATAATTAATCTGGTTACTAGATTTGTAAATCAAATGTCCTAGGACAGCATAGTTTTGTTTAACCTGACAGTTTGGAGAAGTTCTAGTGCATTTCTCAGTGTCAGTGACATTGATTTAACATATTTATTAAGGTGAAACTTTCCCCACTCACACGGCAGAAAAATATTTGAAGATAGGTTTTTGAAATGATTCTTATCTTAACACATAAATACTAGCTCTCATTACTTTGGATTCATTTGCTATGTTTTTGTAAGGCACAATTGTTTGTCTTTTATACCAGAAACACCATTAAACTAAAATGTCATTTCTTTAGAAACTGAGATGAATTGCTGGACAGTGAGGAAACAGGACTCTCTTTTATTACACGTGAAACAAAACTCACCACGTGTTGTGACTTATCTCTGCATAATGCACCGCTCTTTTTTTTCTCCCATGTTGAAGATGCAACACATCAGGAGTCATGCCTGGCACTCATTTACATGCAACCTCAGAGTCACACTGCATGTTACAAATATCTGGGAGCTGTGTGATTAGTTAACATCTTGTGCATAACCCTTAAAATTATAGCAAGTTCTCAGGAGATAATTAGTCTATCCTGTTTCTATAATAAAATGAACGATGTTTTAGCAATGACTCTCAGGAATAGCAGCAAGGAAAATGATTTTAAACCAGATAAATTTAAGAGCCTCAGAGAAAAGATGGAAAAAAGAACCTTGCTATGATAGAACACATATACATATATATTGATTTTACTGGCACAAATGGACTATAAGGCTTAGAGAAGGGAGACCATGGAAGATTGAGCGTGCCTCTCCCATGGGTGTCACCTGTCTCCTCCTGACTGTTCTGCGATCCCTTACTCTCAAGATAAGAAAGACAAGGGTACAAGGGCCCTTCAAGTCCTCGACTCTCCGTAAGACTCCACAAATATTAGACTTCTGCCTGGGGCAGAATCCTTGGAGCTGAATGATGCTTTAAGTTTACAAAAGTTCATTCATACTGAGTGAAGTGGAGCTTCCAGAGAGAGGTATTCTTGAGCCTCCCCTTCACTGCTCCATCTTGAGAGCAGTACAGAAGATTACAGTCTTGTTGGAGCAATCAAAATAGTAGTTGAAAAAGTGATGATGATAGTTGGCTGGTCACCTGCCATGTGTTTAGCAACATTTTGTGTTGATAGCAAGGAGATTCAATATCTCAAGGCCTAGAAAATAGGTAACAACCGCATCCTGTTGACCTACATGAGTTTCGTGGCGTTCCTATTCTCACAATTTAAACTCCTTAAGGTAAGGGCGAGCTTGGCTCAAAGTGTGTGGGAAAACAGCTCTGTATGATGATTCTTGGTGTAGTTCAATTTTAAATAAGTGGCGAGAGCACATCATAGTGCCTTTTCACATTGAACTGTGAATAAAATTTACACTTAATGGTATAACACACTTAACAGCCTGACATTCATCCACAACAAACAAGGAAGAGGCGATTTTAACCTACAGGCTCAAGCAAATAAAGCTGTCACTCAGTATAACAGCAAAAGTCACCTAGAGAACAAAACTCTCAGAGCAAATATCATGTAATTTATAATAAAATACTTACGATTATTTTCCTCCTTCACCTCCTCCTCCAAATGATCAGAGAATTGCTATTAAACTTATGCATATTACTCTAAAACAAGCTAAAACTATTAGTTTAGTGTATTTCATCTGAAAAGAATGATTTAGGTCTGGTGGTTGTGGGATATGCCTTTAATCCCTGCACTCTGGAGTCAGAGGAAGGTGGATCTCTGTAAATTCAAGGCCAACTACAAAGAGAGTTAGTTTCAGGGCAGCCAAAAATACACAGAAAAACCCCGTCTTGAAAAACAAAAACAAAGCAAAACAACAACAAAACAAACAAACAAAAAACAAGAGAGAGAGAGAGAGAGAGAGAGAGAGAGAGAGAGAGAGATTTAGTGTTTTAGTGTAAGTAATGTTTTTTTACTTTACTAAAACTAGTGTTTGATTCTCTTTTAAAATAGACGCTGAATGTTTTTCAGTTATCTCCTAAGGCTAACCGCAAGTATGGTTAGAGACAGGAGAGAGTGTGCTTACTCTTTGCTGCTATGAATAAAGACATAAAACTGTGCAGCTGGACATTTGCTGCTCACAGCATAAAGAGACTAGTTTCTTGCTCTTCCTAAAAATAATTTCCAGCCACACTAATATTATGTTTTTTAAGTTACTTCCTCATTTATTTTTTCTTTTATTATTATTATTTTATTACTTTAAAAATACCAATTCAAATTCCCACTCCCTCCCCTCCTCCCCTTTACATACCTTCTCACCCTTCCCTTCCCTCCCATCCTAAGAGAGGGCAAGGCACCCTGCCCTGTGGCAAGTCCAAGGTCCTCCCTACTACATCTACGTTGAGCAAGCTATATACCCAAAGAGAATATGATCACAAAAAGCCAGTACATGCAGCAGAGACAAATCCCAGTGCCACTGTCAGTGGCCCCTTAGTTTGCCCCAACTGCCAACCACATTCAGAGGAACTAGTTTGATCCCATGCTTGTTCACTTTCAATCCAATTGGAGCTAGTGAACTCCCATTAGCGCAGGTAAACTGTCTCAGTGGGTGAACCCCTCATGATCTTGACCTCCTTGCTTATATTCTCACTCCTTCCACTCTTCAACTGGACCTTGAGAACTTGAGGGAATGGGATAGTAGAGATGGAGGAAGAACAGATATGAGAACAAGGAAAGAGATATCTTGATTGAGTGAGCCATTATGGGGTCAGCAAGAAATCTGGCTCTAGAAAAATTCCCAGGAATCCACAAGGAGGACCCAAGCTAAGACCCTAAGCAATAGAGGAGAGGATGCCTGAACTGGCCTTGCCCTGTAGTCAGACTGATGATTATCTTAAATATCACCATAGAACCTTTGCCCAATAACAGATGGAAACAGAGGCAGAGAACCACGTTGGAGCACTGGACTGAGCTATCATAATGTTTTAACTCAGCGGAGGGTCCTTTAGCTCTCTCTTCTGATTGAAACTCACCAATAGGCAAGGTTCACCTTTCTCACGGTTGTCTACTGAGAGTCTGGGATGTTAGGACTTGTTCTCCAGGTTTTGTTACTAGGCTTAGGTGCCAATTTCACAGCATCTACCAACTCACAACTGGGTACATAGGGCATTGTGGCCCTTTTCAGGGTGTTACATGTTCTTCTTCTGCTGAGCCTCAGAAGCCTCTGAGGCTTTCTGAAACTTCTGTGGTGGTTGGACCTGCAGGTCTTCCAAGGTCTCCATCTACATTTAGGTCTCGCTTCCTTTTGCAGGAGCTCTCTCCAAATTCTTGCCCGATTCCTACTTCCATGGCCTGTTTATCATGGTCTTTGCTGCCCCTGAAACTCTCTGGAACTTTCCCCATCACCTTCTATTTGTGCTAGGCGTGCCTGACACTGAAAGCCCAGGGAATTGCCTGCTCCTCTAGCTGAGCCAGATCTGCTCATTCTATGAACTACAAGTTGGTTGTGTGTAGGCTGAGATAGCAAGGTTCACAAGGTTGAGATCTAGAGTGCTCCAAGAACAAGGGGACTACTGCTTAAATAGCCAGTTACATGTCACTATCAAAGCCTGAGATAGTCTCCTTGACAAGATTCTTAGGAAGAGGTCTGAGCATCTGTGGACATGCATGGCAATCTGGAGGGGCTGTAGATGGAACAAACACTGGAAGGTTGAAGGGGATCTGTAGAGGCAAAGACTTGGGGGTGTGATGGTCATGACAGTGATGCTGGTTATCATAGATGGAGTGATATCTCTCCTAGAATCTTTGGCTAATTTGAAGCCTCTTTTGGATGTACGATGTTTGATTTGATATTCTCCAGCAGGTACATGATATGTAGGCTTTTGTGATGGGAACTGCAAAAACCACTAAAGATGGCTGCTCGGCAGCTCCTATAGTTTTCAGGAAACTGATGGAGTTGAAGAAACTGAAGTTCTTACAGCCCTGATGGGATCTTCTGAAGCTCAGAATGGTTCCTAGTAGGCTCACTGAACTTGGAGCCAGGGATGTAACTGAATAGTGCTGATTAAACTCCTTATCTATCTGTCCAGTTGCCCATTTTGTTCCTAGACAGCTGCTTCTCCAGCTGCCTTCACTAGACATTCATCCAGAAGGCAGCAACCCTGCCCTTGTCTGACACTTCAGCACCTCAAATGGAAACCAAAACCAAAACAAAACAGCAGCTGTGCGTGAACTCAGCCTTCTATAATTGTGGGAGAGTTGGGTTTTTCTCAACTGTCTCGTTAGATGGCTGTTCAGAGATTCAAATCAATATAACATCCCAGATTTTAGCTTGATCACTTAAGTAAAAAAGAATGTCAAATTTTTGAATATTCTTTTTCTAATAACAGGCAGAAAGCCAAAAAGAGAAACAACGATTGAGAGTGAAATATAATCTTCAAAAGAGATGTTTATTTGGAGTTTAAGGAGAACTAACGTGAAGCTGACACAAAGCTTGGGGAATCAGATGCGAGGCTGCTGTTTGCATAGCGTGAATACACCAGGGCTTCTCAGGTGCCTGTGCTCAGGTACTGCAGGTTTTACGTTACGGAACTTTGCAAAGTTCATGTAACAAAAACATTTTCAAATACCATAGTTTAGGTCAGTGAGTTCAAAGTCTACCGCCACCCATCCTTCCTGATGTCAAAATTCTTTCATTGAAACCTCTTCTTTTCCTCAGTACTTGACCCTGTATGGGGATAGGAAGAGAACTGTTTCCGAGGATTAGGAGGAATGAAGAGTGTAATTACCTCAGGATCAGCCACAGCAGATAGCATATTGTGTATAAAAATCTTTCAGATTAGATATTTGATCCCCAATCTATACTGGCATAAGTACAAGATAGCCTCTTACAAGGAGAGAAAAATTTTAAAACGTAGTCTTACAAAGGCTTTTTAAATTTTTTGTTTTTGTGAAAAGGCACTGTTACATAACTACCTAAGAGTAAAGTTAACGACAGGATTTTACCAAGCAGGTCAGAAAGGTAGATCACATCATTGGGCCATGTTTTTATCAGTGGAACATTTAAAAACCATCTGTTACTAATTTTGAAATAATTTAGTGTCAGTATATGATCAATAGTTAGCTAAAATATATAATTTTAGTTAATATGCTACTTAGAAAGGCAATTATTCTGTGTTGTTTTGAATAAAATTTTACCCATATAAGATCTTAATTAAAATCCATGACATCTAAAGTGTATTAGTCAGGAGATGTACAAACCAGTGGTAGCAGCTTATAAGCTGATCCACCCAGTAACAACAACTCATTTTGGATATGTAGCCTGTAAAGTCCAATAAGATGAAGGTGCACAGTTTACCTAACTTCCTTCCTTGTGAAATAGATAAATACAAATGTGGTACAATGGTATTTCAAAACAATATTGTCTTTGAATATTACTCAAAACTTGATACAGTTTTGGATATTTCACCCAATTATTTATCTGGTAGAAAAGTCACCAAATTCATATAGTAATGGCAGTAGAGGTGGAATCTTTGTTAGCTAATTAGGTAAGACCATATCATGATTATGGGACCATGATGATAGCATGAAGATTTATACAAAGAAAACAGATGGAGATGACACTTTCCATCTCTCAAGATGTGAAGCCCCCCAACATGTATATGATGCAGCTGCAAGCGCCCTCATTATTCTAAGCAGACGAGGGGTCCATGCTCCTCATTTCACAGCGTCCAGAAGCATGAAGCTCACGGAATTATAGACCTTTTAAAAAATCCATCTGCATGTATTTTTGCAACAGAAATAAGAGTAAGAAAATACATTGGATATTTAGAAGGCAGGAATTTAAAATATGTAGCCTGATAGTGGCAGCACAAACCTATTGCATCAAATGTGGTCCTGCTTAGATAACTTCCATTTTAGTTTTCTGGAAAAAAAAATCCAGAAAATTAGCAGCACATCAGAATGGCAGATTTCCTGACATGTATATGAGGCATGAAGCAACCTCAAATGGTTTCATGACCAAAACATGTGAAAGACCAGTAAAATAATTGTTATATGATAAAAGTAGTACACAGTATGCCATTCAATAACTGATTTGATTTAAAGCCTGTTCCACAAGATGGAACCCAACACTGCTTGGGTGAATATGAACCTGAGATTAGATATCACAGTAACCCTAGGGCAAAAGCAAATTACATTGGTTGAGAAAAAGAAAAAAAAAATGTAGTGATAAAATGACTCCTGAAGATAGTCTGCTATACCCATGTATCAGTTCCTTGTTGATCCATCATCAGAGAGGCTCCCTCTTACAGCAGATGGGAACAAATATAAAGATCCATAGCAAGATATTACACAGAGAGTGAGAGACCTTGGAACACTCAGCCCCAGATGGAATGTCTCCATCAAATCCCTCTTCTCAGAGCTCAGGGAGCCCTGCAGCAGAGGAGACAGAAAGAGGGTAAGAGCCAGAGGAGATAAAGGACACCAAGAAAACAAGGCCCTCTAAATCAATGTGACCAAAGCTCATATAAACTAATAGCAACTCCAACAGCACACAAACCACACAGGTCTGCACCACATTCTCGGTACTTATGGCTTCCAGTTTAATGTTTCCATGGGATTTCTGAATGCACCAAAGAAATGAGAGGCTCTCTGGTCCTTGTGCCTTTTCTTAGGCTCTTTTCCTCCTGTTGGTTTGTCTTGTCCAACTTTGATGCCATAATTTTTGTCTTACTGTATTATATTTTATTTTGTTGTAGTTTTATATTTGTTATATTTTAAAAGATTGAATGAATAAAAATCTAGTCACTAAGGTAAAAATTAACAACTGAACCGTCATTTATACCGACTGGGAGATGGAAAATCCATTCTCTCCAATGCTGTGACATTGTTGACACTGGGCATATTCTAGAGCGGGCCTCATGTCCAGTAGTTTACTGACATATAATGAACTCCACAGTTTTTTTGTGTGTGATTTTATTTGTTTACAGTTTTTTTTGGGGGGGGAGTCTGGTGGTGTTTTATTTTTTTCTTGAATTATTAGGGGTTTGGTATATTAGAGTTTTGTTTGTTTTCTTTGAGAAAGAATTTAAAATTGAGTATGTAGGCAGATAGAGAGGTCTGGGAAGGACTTTTGGGATAGAGTACAAGAATATGTTCAAAATATACTTAAAATTAAAAATATTTTGGGATAGAGTACAAGAATATGTTCAAAATATACTTAAAATTAAAAATGTTTTAAGTAGTAAAACATATGAGATATAAGAATGTATTTGATGTTGCAAGTAAATTACCAAAATATGTATCGACAATATATTAAAGATTTTGCCCAACTAAATGATCTTTAAAAGAAGATAGTATGTAGCTCCTCCTGATACAGGATCAGGCCTGTGTGACTGGGAGAAAAGGAAATGTGTAGAAAATAAGAAAACCAAATAGCTAAAGGACCTTCATGTGCTATTCCTGGGACAGCCTAGATTAGGACTCAGACCAGGACCAGAGGTCACACAGAGACTTATTTTATTTGAGCCCCACTAAGGTAGCAAATATGATACTCATTTCTGTGGTGTAACCCCTAATTTCTTATTTGAGGACCTTAAGTTTACTGATCTCAATTTTTTTGTCGTGTGGCAAAATAAAATCCATAATGAAAAATTTTATCTGTTACTAGAAAATGTAAAATAAGAAGGTGTGATCATGTGATCAAGGTGGTATCATGATGTCTAACTAAAAGTCAAATACTACATTCAACTCAGCTGCATGATGGAGATAACCTACAGCCTCCCCTCATACATGAGTATGGGAAACAGCTCCACTCACTGTCAACTACGCAGAAAGACAATAGAAACTAGATAGTATTGTTGCATGATATGCTTGTTATTGTTGTTTGTTTGCTTGAGACAAGATCTCATTGAGCAGGCTGGACTGGTCTGAAATTCACTGTGTAGTCCTGGTAGAGCTCTAGCTAGAGACAGCTCCTCAGACTTCTGCCTTGGCCCTCAAGTTCTAGGATTACAGTCATGAATGTCAGATTGGATCCCAGTTTTAGCTTCTAACTATGAAATATTCGGCTTGAAAGGTCTTGAAATCAACTGTTCAGATTTCTGAATCCACAAGTATGGAAAGTGCAGTCCATAACTAAGGACAATGACCTCCCTTCTTTAGTTCCTGCTCTTCTGTGTTCCTCTTTATCATTTCTGTAAGTCACTTTCTGGGCTAAATTCAGCAATAACTCTACCCATTGTTAGAGATGGGAAGATAGTCTCTAATGAATAGTTTGGAGTAAGAAACAATACCAGTTATACTCACATTCATTGTCAGAAGGCTAGGATTTAATCCTGTTTCTGATGTAAGTATTTCAGTGCATGACTGTAACTCTTAGCTTTTTGTTTAAGTGAGTAACGGCTGAGAATAGTTTGTCCATATCTCATTATTTTCATCCTAAGAATATATATCAAAATACATCTCAGGACCTTCTAACAATCTGTATCTTAGAACTTTGAATTATTTTCTCTGAACTTTACTAACATACAATAATGTCTTTTGTTCATATAAACCAGGCTTGTGCAACCTATAGTCCCTGAGATGCATTTGTCCCAGGATAGCTATGAACATAGTTAAACACCTTTGTAGATAACAATATCATATTGCAAGGTTAGAAAGTTAAGTGCCCTGACTGAGCATTCTTGAAATGAAAACAACTGCTTGTAAATTCTAGCTCATGGACTGACATTCTATGTTAATAAACATATATGATGAAAGTATGTATGGAATGCTCTTCAAAGAGAAGGAGTTACCCATGCAAGGAAAACCAAATCAATCCTGTTCTATCTCTTCCCTTGCAGTTCTAGGTTTTAAGTTTAAGTCAGGTATATAGCCCTATTAAAATTCTTGGCTCATGCGGTTTACAGTACACTGTTATACTGTCACCTTATAAATGACTTTATATTAAAAAAATCTATGCGTCACTGCACATATTTTTACAAAATTAAATTTTTGACAATATTATTCTTGTATATGAACTATGCCTTTATTAAAATGCATACTTGCCAAATTCTTTCTTGTGATATTGTTTGAAAACCAAACGTAAAAATTTGACACAAGCAGGCATATGACACAAAAATTCTTCACAGAATTCATACTCCAGTGAGCATGTTGTTAATCTCGTCTTTAAACAGTTTAAAATATTCACGATCAGCATTAACCTATTTTTAATTAATTTGTTTCTTGACTGCCACACAATGAGTAATCATGTATAAAATACTAATCAACTTTAAAAATAGCAAAAATGTGTGGAGTTAGAGTAGCAATAAAACAAACCAAGAATATATAAAGAAGTAATTCTAGTATTTTGTTTTCAGCCTTATTTCTTTAAAGAAGTTTAAACTCAAAATCAATTGAAATGAAAGCATCATGAATTACTTACTTTTTATCTTTTTTATTGATTTTATTGAGCTATACATTTTTCTCTGCTCCTCTCCCTTCCTCCCCCCTCCCCTTCAACCCACTCCCATGGTCCCCATGCTACCAATTTACTTAGGTGATCTTGTCTTTTTCTACTTCCAATATAGATTAGGTACATGTATGTCTCTCGTTAGGTCCTTATTATTGTCTAGGTTCTCTGGGATTGTGATTTGTAAGCTTTTTTTTTTTGCTTTATGTTTAGAAACCACTTATGAGCGAGTACATATATTTGTCAAACTCTCATTATTTGCTGATGATATAATAGTTTACATAAACGACCCCAAAAATTCTACCAAGGAACTTCTACAACACATAAACACTTTCAGCAATGTAGCAGGATACAAGATTAACTCAAGAAAAAAAAAACAGTAGCCCTCTTGTACACAGTTGATGAATGGGCTGAGAAAGAAATCAGAGAAACATCACCCCTCATAATAGCCACAAACATCATAAAATATCTCAGAGTAACTCTAACAAAACAAGTGGAAGACCTGTATGACAAAAACTTAAAGAAAGAAGTTGAAGATGATACCAGAAAATGGAAAGATCTCCCATGCTCTTGGGTAGGTAGAGTTAATATAGAAAAATGGCAGTCTTACCAAAAGCAATCTACAGATTCAATACCAATACATTGCCCATCAAAATCCCAGTAAAATTCTTCACAGTCCTCGAATGAATTATTTGAAGTGACTAATTACATACAAAGTTGAGGAGTGTCTTTCCCCACAACCAAGAACAAAAGTGGACAGGGATTTTACTCATTCAGTTACTGCTCCTCATTAATCCACAAGGGCTACCTTAGCAACTGGAACAGTCTAGCATTTTCTGTGTAGACTCAAGAAAGATTTGAGCAGAAAATTGGATCACAACCAAAAAATTTCTGCTTTGTGTTTCTTTGTAGAATTTTTATTCATAGTCTATTGAGTGAAGCATAATTTTAAAATGCTTTTCAGACATAAATGAGACATCTTTCTTGATTATCCTATCCTTGGGTTTCAAATGTCTCTTGTCTCCAAACAGAAAGACTTTCAATCAATAATGAGTTCCTGGTTTCCTAGGAAAAAGGCTGCAGTACTTCAAAGTGGTACTGTAAGTTGTTTTCATGGATTCCAGGCTAAAGGTTAAGAGGACAAGGCCACTGTGGAAAGCAAGAGGAGTAGTTGGGAATGGTTGCATTCTTCCCTGCTGTATTTTTGACCACAGAAAGCTTTTTCCTTGTGTGGTCATCTTCAATGACTATCAAGGATTGGTCCTTAGCTGAGACCTCATTTTCCTGGTGTTCACTCTGCATAATTTGGATGTCATAGATGGGATGCTCAGGTACTGATTTCCTAGCAGTCTCTTACAAAATGTACGCAGGAGCTTACCCCTGCACCATTGCTTTGTTCAAAGTTTGTGCTGAAATATTTTTACATTTCATTTCATGGTGAAAAGATCTTCCACTTACGTGGTTCTCCAGGTGGGAAATGAATTCCTCACAGAAAGAGAATCTCAGATCCTTCCCAAGGTACAAACAATTTTCTACTTATAAGCATTGTTCCCAATCATCATATTCCCCTGATAATACGTCAAGACATCCTGATTGTGCAACTTACCATTACCCAAATGTTTGTTTGGGAGCATTTCCATATGTTTTTTATCATTAAATCATTTTCACAAACCCTAGGACAAATGTGTCTTTTTCCATCTTTAGCTTGTTATAAGAATAATAGTAGACTGACAGATTGTATTATGACCAGGAAAAGTTCTAGACAGAGGAAGCAAGCAAGACTTCATACATTGGTAAAGTAAACAAATTAAATTCATTAAGAAAAAGTCATAAAAGTACATATGCATAACTGATATATTCATATGCAAGCATTATATAAATGAGTTGTCTGTAAACAATGTCTAGTTCTATCAACAGTGATTTTCTACTTCTTTCCTGTGATTTGTGTGTGACAAATGAATTTTAAGATGTTAGGGTTTTTGAATGTATTATACCCTGTAGTCCTCTTCAATAAAGACATGAGAACTGTCATTTTGCCTTGATCACATGCTATATATATATTGCTAAGAGGATTTATCTGGAGAAAGCCCGGGGTATTTTCATCAGTCACAACCCCTCAGTATATTACTAAAGTTAAGTAAGTAGAGCAGACCTTTGGGCGGGGGGGCAACTGTATCCGCCTGTTGTAAAGTACATCCTGATCAGGCTCACTTGGAGAAATATCACTGACTATTTTCTAGTTTGGTCAAATCAGTCTGGTGACTTTCCTTCAGTGTTTCATAAACTGTTTTAAGAAGTTTTTCAACCCCCCTTTTTTTTTGTTCCTTAACATGTGTTAGACAGTCATCCCTCCCTCCAGGTTTACTTTTAGAATTTTTGGATAATACTCTTTTATTCTGAAAGAGGTAGGGTTTTCAGTTAATAAAGAGAATATATCACCTTGTATAAGCTGACATTTAATTTCTTCTTCTTATGAAACAGGCATAAAATTGAGGAAGAGCAGAAGTAGATCAGTTTGCAAATATTCCAGGATGTATGTGGAAGAGATGCCAAGACACTCCGAGAAAAGGAAGAGGAGGAATCGAGAATTGGTGTTTTGTCCATGTGTTGCATGTGTTACAAAGCTTATGAAAAGTAAAGTTTACATTTCAAGCCAAGAAGTAACAGTAGACAAAAGAGGCAAGACAGAGACAAGAATCTGACAACTGCATATGCAAGAATTTAGTATAGGATGGGACTTGCATATGAACTGTGCGTGGGAGAAATAGTTTGGAAAATTTAGACTATGGACTTGAAAGAATGAAAGAATTAGTTCCATATATAT
>NC_022009.1:76490072-76498343 GCF_000317375.1 Microtus ochrogaster
TATATATCAGAACTCTAATTTCAAATCCTGTGTCGGCCCTGACTGTGCAGTTACTTTGCTACAATTCCTCTTACTTTTTAAACTACTGTGCTGTACTATGGAACAAGCAGGACACAAAGGGAAATACAACTCAAATCTCTTCCTCTAGGGAGCTACACTCCTCTCTAACACACTAAACCAGATACACAAATGTTTGTTTGGAGAAGTCAGGCGTCACAATCGTTAGCATCCCTCTTCCTTTGGGAATGTGTTTCTTACTTCTCTCTAGCACATAAATTAGAACATCGACTCCTGGGCCAGGTATCTCAGTTTGAGATGCATCTCCACCACAAATCATCTCTGAGACCTTCAACGTATTGCACAAGTGTTTTGTGCCACACTTTCCTCACAGAAACAAAATTTAACTTCTATTTCAGCAATTTTCCCACACATTAGCTACATGGTACTGTGTTGAGTGACCAAAAGTATGTCTAGAAAGACTGCACATACTATTATAAATGCTTCATCTCCCACTAATATATCATATGTCACTTTGATGTGTATATGATGTGTGTGTTATGTGTGTGTGTCACAGTTACATGCCACTGAATGTATGTTCAGGCCTTTGGTGTTAGTCTTCATCTAGGACTTCCTTAAGACAGAGTCTCTTTGTTGTTTTAGCCTGCTTATATCAGGCTAGCTGGTCTATGAGCCCCATAGGATCCTCCTGTCTCTGCCTCACATTTCCTGTAGGAACACCAGGATTACAGATGTGTTACTATTCCTGCTTTTATGTGGCTCTCTATATATAGGATATATATATCCTCTATATATGCATTACTAAAATATAAAAGAAAGTTTTTTTCACAGCTTCTACTAAGACAAAGCAAGTTAGAAATTCAGCAGCCAGTAATGAAGATAATTAGTCACATTAATGTTCATTTCTGTCCACAGAAGGGTGATGCTGTATGAAGAGGAACTTGAGCAAACATTCATATTGTAAAAGTTGAAAGAGTTGGCAAAAGTAGTTCTCTACTTCTGTTAATATACATGTCTGTTGACCACCATTGATTCAAATGAATGCTATCCCACAATGAACAATTTCAGGGAAGATTTTTTTTTTTTTTTTAGCATGAGAACTTGTGATTTCTCTTGATAAGAATGTGGCTTAGATGAAGTTAGATTAAGTTTTGTAGATCGATTTCACTGAGTTCTAATGTAGTTTTAATAAATGCCTGATATTGGAACAACCCACAGCTCTGTTATATGGACCATCTTCAGCTCCACACATCCTGAAGAATGGGTTTACCATGAAAGAGACAAATAACCATGGCATGTTTGGGGCATAGTGAGAGAAGGTGAGAGGTACCAACCACATCATGTCAATGGAACAATGGACTTTTCCATCTATCACCCTTGGTTTTGGGGAATGGCACGTGACTTCACTGGACATATGGACCACACACAATTGGTTTTAGATGTGCCCCTGCAGGAATTATCCAGATCACTAACACCTTCCTATGCACACACCAGTGGTGTAAGATTAGGACTGAAGTCTTTACTGACAATGGCTTTGCTGCTGTAAATTAGTGAGCATTGTGCTTTATTATTCAGTTGCTCAACTGCTATTTTATTTCTGTTGATTTTTGTTTTTCTGCTTAATTTCTATAAATTGCTGTACAGTTTCCCATAAGGTATAATTAAGCAGAATTGCTTAAGTTTTAATTATTGTGTATTATAGATGTTGAAAGCAACATTAGCACTTGGCTTTTAAAAATGTGATCGTATATTTATAAGAGAGCATTTATAAACACATTTACATATAGTTAAGATGAAAAAGGTATTTGAATCATAGTCATTAGCATTTCTTCAAACATATGGCAGAGCAGCAGAGGCCATGGGCCATGCCTTCATTAACTGAACACTGTTTCATCAGTGTTTCAGCTTCCTGCTGTGCCACCCTGTGGCGTCCCCTTCTGTCCCCGAGGTTTCAGTAACAAGGGACAATATGTCCCCAAGGTGAAAATCTGGAAAATATAGCAGATTAGCCCTTAGAGAAGTTCTTATGATTATTTAATCATACTTAGATAAAGAACACACAGCACCGTTAAACTGGCTTCAGTGTTTCTCTGCTAGCCTCCATTTCCCAGCTTCAGTGACTGGCACTGTGTGCAATGCAAGGCAAATAAAAGTGAATTTACACAGGGCACATTTAAGGTGCCATTAAAATGCTGACCTGTTTTGTATTGGAAGGCATAATGGTATAATACACAGATTTTCAAAAGACATGGCTTCATAGGCATAAACAGATATAACTACATAGGTATATTGCAGACACAGCTACATGGGCATACATATCAAGATTTAATTGTCATCTGCTGCTTATAGGTTTTCAGATGATAGATGGAGATGAAACTCTTAAATAATGTTAGATGTGATAATTTCAGTTCATTATTTGTAAAAAGGCAGATAAGCAAGTTTAAACACTGTCTTATAAGTGTTCTAGGCAAACTTTATTGGGACATTTCTCTAGTATGTAAAGAGTAGTAAATTTAAGAGTTAAAGGCACTTGGGTCTACCCATTATTCACACTTATGCTCTCTCAGTTAAATGCCTATCATTATTGCAGACTTTGTTTCTGAGGCATCTTTGGTTATAGAGTATATATGCAGATTAGATTTTAATCAAAGATAAATATTTCAAGACAAATCCTCTATGAACCTGAAAATATATGTGCTAAATATTTGAGCTAATAATTTTATATGATGAAGTAGCTGTTATTCGTTTTTAGTAGCTGGGAATATGAAATTAGAAAACTATCATTAAGGTAAACAAAAGACAGAAATGTTAGCAATGCATTAGACAATTCAGAGAATTCCTGGAATAATAAAAAAGAAGGAGGGGGAATTTAAAATGATGATTTTCTGTTCTGGTTCCATAGGTTTTTTTTTTAGGATAAAATTTAAAATTATCTATATCTATATCTATATCTATATCTATCTATCTATCTATCTATCTATCTATCTATCTATCTATCTATCTATCTATCTATATATATCAGAACTCTAATTTCAAATCCTGTGTCGGCCCTGACTGTGCAGTTACTTTGCTACAATTCCTCTTACTTTTTAAACTACTGTGCTGTACTATGGAACAAGCAGGACACAAAGGGAAATACAACTCAAATCTCTTCCTCTAGGGAGCTACACTCCTCTCTAACACACTAAACCAGATACACAAATGTTTGTTTGGAGAAGTCAGGCGTCACAATCGTTAGCATCCCTCTTCCTTTGGGAATGTGTTTCTTACTTCTCTCTAGCACATAAATTAGAACATCGACTCCTGGGCCAGGTATCTCAGTTTGAGATGCATCTCCACCACAAATCATCTCTGAGACCTTCAACGTATTGCACAAGTGTTTTGTGCCACACTTTCCTCACAGAAACAAAATTTAACTTCTATTTCAGCAATTTTCCCACACATTAGCTACATGGTACTGTGTTGAGTGACCAAAAGTATGTCTAGAAAGACTGCACATACTATTATAAATGCTTCATCTCCCACTAATATATCATATGTCACTTTGATGTGTATATGATGTGTGTGTTATGTGTGTGTGTCACAGTTACATGCCACTGAATGTATGTTCAGGCCTTTGGTGTTAGTCTTCATCTAGGACTTCCTTAAGACAGAGTCTCTTTGTTGTTTTAGCCTGCTTATATCAGGCTAGCTGGTCTATGAGCCCCATAGGATCCTCCTGTCTCTGCCTCACATTTCCTGTAGGAACACCAGGATTACAGATGTGTTACTATTCCTGCTTTTATGTGGATTCTGAGCATTCAAACTCAGGTCTTTAGAATTGCAAGGCAAACATTTTGGCCAGTGGAGCTTTCTCCTCGTCCTTTCTTAATTAAGAAAGAGTCATGCAGCCCTACCCTCTGATGTTTTCATTGCATAACTCAGTGTTGATTCTATCTTCTGCCCATTTGAAACATAGCATTTTTACATAAGTCACTTAGAACCACTGAGAGAATGCAGGAAGCAGAATATATGGTGGAAGATGGGCTAATGGACTCTGTGCCAGCAACAATTTCTACAACATGGGACCCACTACGAAAGTTGCTTGGATTCATCAGATAACTTCACGGAAGTGCTATCGTTCGAATGAGATAATTGCCGATAGAGTGGAAGGAACAATCACTGCCACTAAGACTGTTTTATATTTGTTGTGCAGATATAGAAACAGAGAAAACCTAAGCACACCATGCATTTGTGATATTGTAAACCACCAGGGAACTCAATATTTGTTAGAATATAAGCAAAGTATTAATTAGATGGAACATGTATCTCTTTATAATGAATCAGTAAGATGTGTTACTAAGTTATATAAATATATTTGCTTTGGGGAATACCCTTTTGGGCTCCTTTATTTTCCTTCATCTCTTAGCATATCACAAATCCCCAGAAATATGCCAGGCTAATATTGCCAACTGAGCTCTTCCAAGCAGAGATGACATCAGCCATCTGTCACACAGTATTAATGCTGAGAAGCAAAGCCAACTATAGAGAAAATAAATACCTTTCATATCGATTAGCCAAATATTTATGTTGAGAATGAAATGATTAAAATCTCACTATTCGAGCTAATTACCCTAAGTGAATATTTGCCTCCAAGTGAACGACACACCAGTGGTATGCTTGCTTTATTGCATTCCTAAAACCAAACTTCATTGTGAACATGTGTGCTGCTGAGGGGCTTGTGCTAGACTTTGCAAGGTGTTGTGATCCACCACGTAGTTCTCTTTCAGCCTGCAGGTGTATCCCCTGCTGCCTTGATAGATTTGATCTATACACTGTGTGGCACCCGCTTCCAGATGGCTGCTTTCTTGTTCTATTTTAAGTTACTCAATCTCTTTAAGGCAGATTCCTGGAGCTTGTCATCACAGGGTCAAACAATCAGTGCTTCCTACCTCTGACGATGCTGAAGCATCTATTTTTCTTGAGGTGTTAGAGGTAGGCTAAATAGGTACCTGAGTTAATCACAGTGGATGGTTCCATTATTCCCTAAATTGGGTCGCCCTTCCAGCTTCTGTTGCTGCTGTGGCGATTGTACGGAGTTTTTCAGTGTTGATAGGGGGTGTTAACAGAACTCTCTGTGTCAGCTTTTATAAAACATGCGTATTTGTTGGGAGGATAGAACATTTTCTCTATTATATTTGAGTACATGGGGAAACTAAGGTATTTTGTAAAGGCATGCCTATTTTCCTTGTGTGAAAGAAGTGATGTATCATGCTTTATAATTTGATTAAGTCATAAAAGGTATTGAGAGTTCTCTTTCTGGTGAATTAAAGGTCACAGTATAGAATATTTTTGTCAACTCAAGTATTTCCATTTAGCTTGGCTTGAAGCAGTCACTCTTGCTAAAATAAATGAAACATGAAGACACAAAAATATTTTGGGAAAGTCTTCGGCTTTCTATAGTAACCGGAGTCACAGGGTTCTGTGACCTATCAGGGAGGTCGTTCACTCTTCAGTCACTGTGGACTGCTGTCCTGTGTGGTTTCCAATGGAGTCCAAAATACAACTGAATAAACACCCACAGGAGCTATTATTTCCCTCTAAATAATGATTTCCTCTGGTATGTACAAATGACAGCCCTGAATCACTTTCCATATTTATCTTGGCAATAGGGCATTTAAGAGAAAAGCCAAGAATTTTATATATCAAAAATAACTCTAATAAAATATTCTCCCTTAACACCATTTATTCCTTAGAAGACACTCCTAATTTTCATAACAAGGGCTTTAACCAACCTATGAGTATATTTGTACTTATATAATTTTTATCTTTTTATATTATCATAACAAAATAATGCATAACTCTCAACCAGTTTAGAGACAAAGTGATATCGGAATAAGAGCAAACATTCCTCAGTCTTAGCCAATGTGGATTTCCCACCCTGAACCCTGCCAGAGGCAAACCTACAGGACCAATTGTGTTGCTTCTTCATTAATGATCCAGTGTTATCTTAGGTATGGGAGGAATTTCAAAGCTAGAAACAGGTCTTCTGTTAGACAGACTTACTCATTCTCTAAAATATTTAAATTTCCCATAAGAGGACCTGAATAAAGAAGCGATAAGAAGAGGATCCCACTGCTGAACTCTTCTTCATAGAAACAGAGTAACGACTACCAACAGTTACTCGTTTCTGACCTGTTTTAGAAAATTCTTATAGCGTCCTCTTTCATGTGTAGATATAATTTTCAATTCCACTTAGTTATTCACTGTAAAATTTGTAGTGTCTATATGCCCCCTCTTGTTCCATGCAGAGATCAGTTTATGTTGTATCAGATGGTTTTTGCTATAAGACAAGCTACACAAATACATATTGAAAGTCGCTCATTTGTTCATCATTCTGTGGACTACCATCTTGGTTGGTGTTTATCCAGAGTAATTCCCGTGTGTATCACCTGAGGCTGAATGGTAATGTTACCTTGGGCTGGATTATCCTAAGTAGCCTTCCATGCATTCCTGCTGCTTTGTTAGTAGACATCTTTACTCTTCATTTTGCAATGTCTTATTTTCCAAAAATGTGGCAAGCGTTTTTACATAGTCTTGGGGAAAATTGAGAGTAAAAACAGATACTGAAAGACCTACTGAAGGACCACTTTCAGAAATCACATTTCATTACACATAAATTTTACTGATTATAAAAGTTCATAAGGCCATTTCATCAACTGCTATGTGTGTATTTTTGGTTCATTTATCATAATAGCTTGTTATGGAAACATAAATAGCATACACTGTACATAGGTGTACATTTATACATGGAGACAGTATTTGAGAGTGCAGACATCAAGCGCTCCTTTATTTGGCATTTATTGAGCAAGTTAAACCTGTCTGTTAATTGTCTCACTCACAAAATGACAATAACTATGCTATGGGTTTATTCTGAAGTTGAGACACATTCAGAATAGTGCCTGGTATAACTCAGCCACAAATAGGAAATCTATGACAGTCAACATTTTAGCATCAAGGGATAAGAGGCTCATGAGTCCCCAACTCTAACTGAGGACCTATGGACAGTTGATTTTGTCCATAGGCAAGGAATAGTCAGTGGAACAAATAAGAGAACACAAATAGTTGGGTATAGAGGTGGGGTTGATTCAGGAGAGTTAATGGGAGGAGTTGGGAATGAATATAATCAAAATACATTACAAGAATTCTCAAAAATTTACAAAATACTAAATTGAAAACAATTAATGAGTTATTTTAATTTGTATAAGACAGAAAATCTGAAACTAGTTTACTTTTTTATTAGTGCTGTGTAATAATGAACTCTCATTATGAATTTCCCCCTTGTGTAGATTGTACAATGTTCAAACTAAATCAAGTGTGTAATCTTTATTTTTCTTGCGTAGATCACACAAATTTCACACTAAGTCATGTATGTAATCTCTATAACAAAAATTACATTCTTTTTGAGACAGTGTTTCTGTCTTTAAGGTGTATAAGAAATGGTCGGTTCTGACCAGATCTCTCTCCAATAATAAAACAAAGCAAAAACATAGGCAATAAGCCAGGTACGATGGTACATGCCCAGTATCCAAAGTACTTGGGAAGCAGAGGTGGGGGGATTAAGTGTTGGAGACCAGTCTGGGACATATGCAGAGAACTGATTCAAAGCAAAACATCAGCAACAAAAGGGAAAAAAACACATAATCGATAGTGACAGAAGAAAACTAGATATAGGATGATATATGCTCTCTGAAGAAGTAATTATCAACTGTGCCAATATGATAGTGTGATAAAAATATTAATATGACAATAAAACCTGAGTTAACATTCTTTTCCAGCAACCAGGACTTTCTATAAATAGGTTACTATGAGAAACGTAACTTTAAAATCTGAAGGCAATATTAGATACAAAGCAATAATATCTCTATAGAGATATGATAAAAGGGGAAAGATAATAAACTAAATTAGCAGTTATTCTATGAAGCAGGAAAGATACAACTCTTCTATATGAGCTAAAGCAAACTGACAGGTTGAAAAATTAGCAAATCAAATAGGCATTGAAGCACAGAACAGAGAGACAATTGGATAACAAGAAAAAGTAAATTTTAAAACTTTGGAATTTAAACTAAATAATAAACTATAGAACACATGAAATTATTGAAAAGCAAGGAACATAGAGGATTAAATTGAGAAGATCTAAGAAAACTAAACCAAACCAAAGAGAGAAGGAGTTAACATGAGCCACATATGAATCAACAAATATAAATTTTAGCC
>NC_022009.1:76498563-76505381 GCF_000317375.1 Microtus ochrogaster
CAATATGCCAGGCTTTGTTGACTCCCCATGGGAGACCTTACCCTTTCTGAGGAGAGGATGGGAGGTGGGGTGGAGGGGCGACTGTGGTAGAGGGTGGTTGTTGTGTAGAATAGATTTAAAAATTTAAGAAAAGAAAATAGGTTAAAAAAAAATTCTTGAAACTAGAAAATGGGAAAGAGTAAAGTAGAATTATAAAAGTGAAAAAAAGAAGCTAAAAACAAACTAAATAGATATTACCCGCCTTTGACCTATCTGATCCTATTATGATTTATACCAAAAAAGCTAGAGCAGACTGTAGATATAAACTTATGCTGGAATTAACCTCAAGAAAGAGTTTTTAAGTACTTTCATCAGAAATAACCATGTGAATACATTCCACCCAGGACTGCATAGAAGCAGGGAGGTGCTCATGCATTCTAGACAGCCTGGGTTAAACAATGCATTTCAGACCAGCCTGTGCTACACAGAGAAACAAGGAGATCCATACATCACGCTGTAGCGACATCAGTGTCAACACTGTTTTCAGTCAGTTGGTGAAATATAATTTGTTTGTCACTAGCGTATATTATTTTCTGGGTAAAATTTGTCTACATGTTTCAAATATCATATGTGATCTTGGTTTGTTTCTGCACCTTCCCTGTGCCTCTGCCTACATGTCTATGAGATTGGGATCACCCAGTCTAACCTAGCACCTATGTGATTACTGCACGTGTCAAGATAGGTTGGTTGGCTTTGACTACAATAACATAAACTACTCAGCTCTCTGTGGCTGCAAGCCACACATTTTCTTTCCTGTTGAGCCGATCGGCTCCAGGCTGGGCAGCTTTCCAGAACAGCTGTCAAGAATAGCTGTCCTTCAAGGGTTCACTCAGCAATCCAAGCTGCTTCGGTCTTTTGGCCTCTGTGAGAAGCAGGGCTTCCAACATATCCACACAAGTGCTAAGAGGCAGCTGAAAAATTGAGTCAGCAATTCAGTTCAGCCGTTTCCAGTATCACACAGCCCTTTCAAGCACGTTTCTCAGAAGTACACCGTATGTCTACCTCTGTCTTCACAGTGTAAGGAATGACCACTTCCTTTGTGGGATAAGCGAACAGATCAACTCTCTCTGGTCAGAAAAACTGGTCACCCTGGTCACTCATCAAGTGTCAAATGTTATTTGACATTTATTTAAAGAAGACATAGAAGTGATTATCAATTATTTGGAGTTGCTCAACAGTCATGGTATGGAAATATAAATGAAGGCCACAATATACTTTTCACCTCACACTTTTTAAAATAACTCCCATGAAAACATGAAAGACAACAAATGTGTTTGTAGAATTTGTAAGTTAAATAAAAAATATTCGAAAAAGGAGGCTATGGTCAGTTGTGCTACTGGGATATCTTTTCTTGTATATATTTTGTTACTAGAACTATTTTTCTACCAACAGCTATGTATCTGTATACCTTCCCTTATTCACATAGGTATGTATAGTTCCTAACTTCAGAAATTCTTTCAACTACTATTCAAATAAAGGTAAAGTGAAGACATCATTAGTATCAGTTGCCAATTTATATTTTTTCTGAGGTAAGAGATAGCTCAGAGGATGGCACTTGCTGCCAAGCCTGACAACTTGAGTTTGATCCCAAAAAATATGTGGTAGAGGGAAAGAACCTGGTCCATTAACACATGCACATTAGCACGCATGCGTGACAACCCCCCCCATACACACACCACACTAAATCATTATTATATAATAGAGTATAATAGACTAGATTAAAGTATCATTTTGGATAAGTGGCCTGATGTACACATCATTCTCCTGTGTTATTGGTAAAATTCAATCAATCTTCTATGGAGTTAGTGTTATTACATGGTGAATATTCATTCGTATACTCTGATTAACCTTAATAACATTTAAGTGAACTTAGCCAATCTTGGAAGAAAGAGTCCTAGAGGAGTATCTATCTGGGCCAGCTAGTCATTTCCAGAGGTTACAGGTGCCTTAAAGGAATGAGAAATATTCCACATATGATGGCATAAGTCACAAACAATGCCACACCAGTTTGGAATTATGATTAATAGGGTGGTATTTATTTAAAGGGGAAAAAACTTACAGATAACCGTCCCAGACAACAGCCCTCTGTGCAATCAGGAAGAAGTCTAGTCGCCAGAACCGGAGCAGGAAGCAAAGAGAGTGAGAAGGGAAGTAGCCGACGTTTTAAAGGGAGAGAGACCACGCCCCAATGGGCTGGTATCTCAGCGGCTATTGGCTGGAGGAGCGGAAGGACCTCCTGCAACACACATAGCTTCATATAGAGAAATGACAGATGAGTGAAGACACATACAGTGGCACAAGAAGGCACAACAAAAAGATCTAAATAATTTAATTTCTAAAATTAGAAGAAAGGAGGTTTACAGTTATACTAGGAGAAAATGAACCACTAAGACACTTCTTTTGTCCTTAATGCAAGGGCAAGCCATTGAGGGCTAGAAACAAGAGGAAGAGTCAGCTTTTCTCTCTGTATTTTTATTTGGTCTAGCAAAAAAGTAAATATGGTTATGAAATAGTAGTTGATTCTAAAAGTTAAGGATTTTATCACCATCAAAGTTAAAGATTTAGTGTTTTGTTAAGATATTGACAAAACAATTAAAAAGAGATGAAACTCAATAAATATTCAAATAGTGATAACCAGTTTTATTTGATTAATTGGGTGAAGGCCTAGAAGTGAGAACATGAAGATTTCTGATTGGAGTGTGAGTAGTTCCACTTACAGTAGTAGGACATTAGGAAAACTGTAGATTAAAATGAATTCTCTCTTTCGAAGACATTTATTTCAGAGAAACTAGAGATCCAACAGGAGATCATTGGGAAACTTCAGAGTTAAAGGCAGGAGAGCATGAGAATGTATGTACAAAATTTTAGTATTGAGACTTTTTCCTCCCTTAGAAGAATTTTTCCATTTAACCTTGAATGAGGAAAGAATAAGTCAAGGGGTTGAAATCACTTTTATAATGTCTCCCAAACAGGCCTACATACACCTATCATTTTCAGATCAATTATTGATCAATGCAACTCTAAGAATTTCAAAACTTCAAGGGCTTCTGTTTATTTGCGGCCAATAATTGAATAATCTAATGAATTATAAGGAAAGTCAACAGGTTGATGCCAACACAAATGCTTCTTGTAAAAATAATTATTAAGTATGACACTTACATGAAAAATGAGCCAGTCTAACAATGACAGAGCCTCCTGTAAGAGAGAGAGCCTGGAATGTTTAAGGATGTCTTTAAATGCTGCAGCACTCATTGTTAATAGAAATTTCATGTCCACAAGAACTGGGAAGTGTGTTCACACATTTTCTTAGGACTTCTTATTGGCAGTGAGCAGGATATTCCATATATTTAAACTTGGATCTACATTTTCTTGTTGGCTAAGGTAGGGGCATCTGCGTTTCCCATCCGTTAGTTCTAGGTACATGGGGTATTGCCATCACAGGACTAGGCAGACAACTTGGAGAGAGATTCAGGTGATGAGGCAAGTCTGTTCAGGACTGCCCTCAGGATGGCTTTGCATCACACTAAATACGGGAACATACAGGCATTTAGGAGGGATTAAAAGTGTGTCGGGTAGTCAGGACATGGGGTGTATTGAACAATGGTGCCTTGCTCACTCCAAAGCTTTCAAGAGGTTAACTCAACAGAGAGAACAGCACATTCAAGAGGTTAAGCCAAGGGACACAGTTTTCAAATATTGGGAGAGGGAATCAAGGAAATTGCAGTAGATAGCTCTTGCAATGGCCAGAGGAATTGAACACAGGTTCAATCCCATCACTGGAGAAGTGGTTTACAATCATTCCTAACTCTAGGTTTCAGGGGATCAAATGCCCTCCTCTGAACTATGCACGTGGCAAACATGCATAAATGCTGAAGATACGTACACACATAGTAAAGGAATAAATCTTTTTAAGAGAGAGGGGAGCTGGCTGTTTTTGATATCTCAGTGAATAGCCAGATAATAATAAATGGACCAGGCATTACAATTCAATTGTGAAGAAGTGATGCCTTCTGTAATCCGCCCCAATGCTGTTTGCCAGTGTGTTGTTGTCTGTGCGGCATTGCAGGATCATTTACATAGCTGAGGTTCTGCTTGCTTTGGAACATTGGAGGCTCCTTTGCTATTTACAAGTCTCAGAATGTTTGCCACGGAGAGCGAGACAGGCTCAGTGGCTGAGCATGGGTCCAATGCCAAATGGTTTTCTGTAAGCTTCTTGAGCTTTCTCCTTGTACAAGATCTTCTTTCACCTGTTTTGAAAAGCCAAAATTAACTGCAGAGGAATTAATTAGCATTTCTTCAACTGCCATTCAAAACAATCGACTTCAAACACTGAGGGGTTTTTTTTAAGCTGGTTGTTTTCATAAAATGTTTCAAATGTGACAACCCAAGACATACGACCTCTTTCTACTATAATTTGAAACTCATGTTAGAAGAAACTCATGTGTCTCCAAGCTTTAGAGACTAATTTTACTTCTGCCAATTATTAATAAAGTACATGACGGCTAAGTCACACATGTAACAAAAATATTTTAATATCTGGAGCAAATTACACACTGAGAAAATTGAATTCATGCTTACATGATAGTGAACTACAGTTGTCATGAACATTACCATTTACATTTTAATATCACAAAGACTTATTATTACCTAATAGCAACAATGGAAAATACACATAGGAAAAATGTAGAAACAAAACAATCCCTCATTATTATTTATATACACTGCAGCTTAGTGCTTCTAAGGTAATAGAAACTATTTCAAAGAGAAAGATAGATTGGTTGCTGCAGATCAGCATATAAACCAGAACCCCGAGTATCAATTTTTCTTGTACAAACTTCCCAGCCCAGGTTTTAGGAAAACATCCATATTAAACAGACTCTTTCTGGTTAAAGCCTCAGTAAAACTGCAGCCAATTTCAGTTTTCAAAAAAAAAAAAAAATCACAAGTTGAATATTGTTTCCAGTCTTGTGGGAAATTTCTATTTAATTTTCTAACATTTTCTTGAAGTAACCGTCACATGTGTTTCAACAAATGTAAACATTAGCTGTTGCTATTAGCCTAGTTTTATTTTTAAAAGAATTATATTTACTATACCTGAAGATAGTTCACATGAAGCAAGAAACCTAATATTTATACTTTATAATAAATATTATGAATATCTTTCTCAGGGAAAAGAAAGTTCGGATAACCTGCTTTTCACATAGAAAGTCTTGTTCTGTATCAGAAAATACAGTGTTTTTTTTTATTTTAACTTTTTTGTGCTAGAGACAGTTTTAACTATAAAAGTAAAATGGTGCCTTTTAGCAATAGTTAATGAAACTTATTTTCTTTGCAAAGGGGGGAAATTATGGAAGCTGTAAATAAGTAATGATTGCCAAGGATCAGAAGAATTTTACATAAGACCAAAGCAATTTAGTGTGATGCTTTGATACACGCACCTGAATAATTCAGCAGTGGTAACAACGGCATCTTGAGACTCTCAACAACCGATTTACTCTCTGAGGTGTTAGAAGATGATTAGATGTGGGAGGGTTTCAGGTCATGAATTAATTTTTGAACATTTTCTAGATGTAGGTTTAAGTGTTTTTTCTTTAAATATTTGCTACCCAATCTCTTTAGTGTAAATATAATAAAAAAAATATCGAGACGCAGGTCATTTGTGTAGTAAGATTCAGTCAGTCAATGGAAAAGCACCATGGCTATTTTCCCTGGGTCAATAATTGCAGGATTAATCCGGTTTAATTTTTGCGTACTTTGCATCCCTTTAAGACCGATTTTTCACACATTATTCATATGAAGACATGATACAAAAAAATCGATAAAAAGGGTCTGATTCTCAGCTTAGTGGGAACTAGCTCCTATAGGCTGGGTCTCTGAGTTTCCTTCTATGACGTTTTATCTTAGAGCAGTCAAATTTCTTCTTAGAAACTCAGATTTCCTCATAAGTATAAGTGGTCAAAAAGCTTCACTGTGTGATGCCAATAATTTCCAGTTCTGAAATATCTTGGGCACCCTGCTCACCATGACTTTCTAAACCAAGGGGCCTTCCATTTTCAGCCATCCTCACATCCTCCCTGCCCACATCACTTAGACTGCCCTGGAAGCCCTGTTGATTCTATCTTAGATCACAGGGGCCACACAAACCATCTTTTAATTGAAAACGCGTCTTTGCTCCCAGCTCACTGACTTCATCACTTCCTATTTAAGCCATCTCTTGCCCTATTACATTTTTCTATTTCCACAGCAATCACTGTGAATTAAAACCAAATCATATAAGTACAGTATAAAAGTTGTTAATTGAAAGTATACATAAAATGTATTACGTGCTATACAAGGAATTCTGCTAATAAAATTATATTTCAAAAGAATATATGTAAATATAACATTCTTCAAATCTTAAGACTATTTCTATTTATGTATGTTTGTGTGTATTTGTGTGTTTGAAGGCCAGGCGGGAGCAGCGAATCGCTTGAAGTGAGAGTAACAGGTGCTTATGAGCGGATGTTAGTGCTGCAAACTAAACCCAGGTCCCCTGGAAGAGCAGCTAGCACTTTTAACAGCTGGTCCATCTCTCCAGCCCCATATGTAGTTATTTTAAAACTGCAAATAGATGCAGGATTACAAGGGATTTTTGCATGTCATCACCTACCTCAATCCAATAAAACAGAGAAATTGCCCTAGCCTTGATTTACTAGTGTTTACAGTTATGCTTTAATCAGTGAGGACTACTGAGAACTCAAGAACAATGGCAATGGGTTTTTGATCCTACTGCACGTACT
>NC_022009.1:76505481-76508771 GCF_000317375.1 Microtus ochrogaster
CAGTAATTGAAACGTCTCAAGTGTTTCTAAGACATAGGCTCACAGTCTACAGAGTTCTCTCCAGCCGGGTCAGTAGCATTGTTCTGTTCTGTATTAGGGAAACCTCTGCACCACGTGAAATGGAACTTCAGAAACACTCAGGCTCATGTTATTAATGAGCCATATGCCACTGACTTTTTGTTTGTTCTTTTCTTAAACTTTATTTTATTACCCTGCAAAGAAGCATATCCTGCACGAGACGATGGTTCTCTTCGTTTCAAGAAGGTGCTAAACAATAGGAAAATTAGAAGTGGCTGGCTCAGTTGTCTCCCACTGGGTACTGGAGCGTTCAGAGCTCCCGATAGCCCTTCTCATTAACAGCAAGCAGTACTATCGGTCAGGTTGCCAATTGCCCAGGAGGTCCAGCCAGAAGACATCTGTGCCTTCGGGTGCAAGACTTGCTGGGCTGACTAATCATGCAATGTGTTGGCAATTAAAATAGCACTGTTTCCACTCTGCCAGTGAACGCGTCCCAGTTTTCGTATGTGTCCTGGCGACTCTTAAGTGGCACATTAGTGGGGCTTCGTGTTGAGATTTGCTGCAAAGATGAATTTCAGGCTAAAAATTAAGCCAGTGAGGTTGATATGCATAAGCTAGCCAGGTGATTTCAAATGTCTGCAGACAATATTTATAACCTGAATAATGGAAATAGGTATGGAGTTGCACCAAACTTACCTTTTTCTGTTAGAAAATGAAAATGTTGGATACGGAATATTATGGAAATTTTAGAAATGCTTTGTGGTTACTTTATCTCTGATGAAGAAAAAGCAGTTTCTTAATCGTATCTAAAATAAAAGTGTATGTCTGGCGAGATGGCTCAGCAGGTAAAGGTGCTTACTACCAAGACTATCAACTTGAGTTCCTTCCCTAGAACCCACAAGGTAGAGGAGGACTGATCCCTACAAGCAGGACTCTGACTTGGACATCCATGCCATGATACACTCATGCCCACACAACACACACATGCACATTCATACATAAAATGCTTTGAAATATTAAAGTATAAAACACCTCTAAAGAGCTTTCATATTAGAAATTTACTGTAAGCGCTCAACATGGGTATATAGGTAACTCTCAAAAATGTAACAGATACAGTTGCAACTATAAACAGAGGCATGACTAGGGGAGAGGCAGAAAGGGGAGCAAAGAAAAACAGAAAAACATAGAGCTCAATAAAAATAAAATAAAAAAAACCCAGAGGCGCAACTATGGACCTAGATGCCCATTAGTAAATGAAGACATAACTTTAGAAATAGAATCAGCTCTGCGTTTCACCTCTTCCAGCACCTATAGACTCACAATGTTGTTTCCTAGTAGTCCCCCACCTTTCCCGGGCCGTTTCCTCTTCAGTTATTTTGCTATAGTTATTATATGTAGAAACATTTTTTATGATGCATTCTGGGTATTCTTTTTTTTTTCTGGTATCATTAAACTAAGGATGTATTATAGACCAAGAACTGTACCGTGGCTCTTGACCTTGTTTGAAAGTCCACTCAACCTTCCTCCCTCCTCCTTGAAAACTTTTGTAGATGCTGTAGATTTTCTCAGTACACAGACTGTGCTCTGACAAGTTATCTTGTATCCTGCTCAGTGCATGATACATATACCTGAGTTAAAAGTCTTCTTAAAACATTGTGTGTTTCACTGAAGTATTGTAAGATCTAAATTAAAACAATCAAAACTCCAAAGTACATTTTTATCATGTCTCAGCATTTTTATTGTATATTTTTTAATTCACCTGGAAACAAAATAGCCATGCATATTCTTATTTTAAAATAAAATGGTTTTCTAAATTACTAACAGGAAAATGAGCAAAGTAGTTATGAAACAAAAAATTTCAAAAGCTAATCAGAGAGCATATGTATTTTTTTACTGAACACTGTGTATCATTTTGGCAGATTTTGTTTTCCTATTGAGGGTTTTTTTAGGATAATATGAAGCCAAATGCCTTACAAGGAAAATACATATGAGATATACTTTCAAAGGCCTTTATTCCTAAGGGTGTACATGCATGTGAATAATGGATACGCACACATACACACATATGGATATATATATGTATATGTATATATATATTTGAGTTAGCAAGCATTTGGATCACATAAATCCATGATCAAGGACTGAGAGAAGAACAATTGATCTAATAACAATCTGCATTTTGGAGTAAGGACAGAGAGAAAGCGCAGCATTAGGAGATAATTAGAGGCTCATGGTCACAGTGCTTGCGCTGTACAGCATGATGTCCCACATGCCAGTGCCCTGCTCCAGATCCCTGCGCGTTCTGTCTCCATTTTATTATTCAGTACTAGGAAATTCCCCATGCAAAATGTAAAATACATTTACTGGAACAGTGTGTGTATGTAAGCACATGTATGTATGTATGTATGTATGTATGTATGTATCACTTATATGCCTAAACACATATATGTACATATGTATCTACTGTATCTACTCCTATTTCCAGCTAGCTATGGAATGATAAAAATTATGTATGCATATAAGTATGTAATACATGTATACATATATATGTATACATGCCTATAACACTGTATACATTTATTTCAAAGTAGAATGTAATAATCCATTCTTATCAGAGATAAATATATTAGTAGGAAGATTAGTAGGAAGAAATGAGAAAATAACTTCCCACGTTACCTACAAATCACACCCAGACTATTAATATCTTGGTTCATTTCCTAATTTTGCATTCTTTTTTTCATTCCCTTATACCTTGTCTTTCTGTCTTTAATATGCTAATTAGTTTATAATTATATAATATGTAATTAATATTTAAGATAGTCCCCCAAAGGTCATTATAAGATTAACAGACTTATTTTTTTCAAAAGCTACTTTAAATAACTTCTTTAAATCGAATTCACTCATGGATTGCCATTTAAATTGTCCCTTGATGTTTAAAAATGTCTTCTTAAAATTTGTTGTGCCAGTGAGGGGTTTTAAGCTCACCCGACATAAGCAAACTTAGCTCCTAACACGTCTAAGTCATGTCCTTGTTTCTATCACACATAAGTTTCTGAAATTTTGTGTATGTGAACCTCATCTTCTGCTTCCTCTTTTGTGAGAAAGGAGTGGAAATCATGTAAATATAATAAATATGATTCATGTACAAATTCCTAACAAAATAAAATCAATGTTTCTGCTGTTGCTCTTTTAAGGAAAAGGAAAAGCTCATGTCTCTCATGGGCCTCCTGAAAGTAACTGAGGCGTGTACATTAATGTGCTAATGTGCTCTG
>NC_022009.1:76508871-76514283 GCF_000317375.1 Microtus ochrogaster
AATTTTTTCATTTTGGGGGGAAAAAGAGAAGCAACTGATAATATGTTTATTTAAAAACAATTTTATAAGTTATAAAAGCACAAATTAACACAGGAAATATTGAAAGATTATCAGATTAAATACATGTAAAATGAATAATATGCTGATTTTTGATAAAAACTCAGTTTCAATTCATTGGCAAAAATAACTACGTTGAAAGAGGGTTCTCTCTTTCTCATCTGCTTTTCTAAATACAGTAACTGTTGTGGGTTAGTTGACTCAACCTCTTCTTCTTTGTAATTGCCACCAGATTCAAGGCAAACTAAAGTGACTCCAAGTCAAATGAATCTGAATACTGTACAAATAAGACCGCTGTGCACGATGCAGCCATCTCCCAATTTTAATCAGAATACTCTAGATTCCACTCTAAACTCATAACTGCTTATAAATATTTGCAAGGTGTTCGATGTTAAATTACTCTCTGAACACAGAGATGCATTGTCATGCTCACTATCCAATTCATAAAAGACCAGTGAATTCAAGTCAAGCAAAGAATTTTTGCTGAGATACTACAGACAAATCAGGTCTAGTCCCTAGTCTTGCATTTAAATTTAGAATCAGAACTTTTAATATTAAATTTTATTAAGTAGCATGTGGTATTTTTTCCTTGCAAATTTACAAAGAGCATATGGCTGTGTAAATATTTTCTAAGGAAATGCCTTTCAACATAATACTACATGAATTATAAGAGATTTAGATTGTCATTTAAACCCATGATGCCAGCACATATTTCAGAGATAAACATGATTTCTTAGGTGGATATTTTCACAGTGACATATTTTATATACATATGTGGACAAATTCAAGTTGTTTCCAGGAATCGCTACAGAATTATCCTGTGGTGTGTTTTAAAGATTTAAACTGAGTTCCTGATGTGTTTAACATTTGGGCTAGAGGATGCAGGTGATTAATTACAGCACATAGCTCCAAACTTTAGAATGGATAGTCTTGAAAACTTAACATTTATAATTCTTGTGATGTGGTTATACTTTAAAACTGATAAAGTTGATTTTTATGTTTTAATGAAAAAGTCATCTTTCAATTAATGAATTCTATTAATCTTTACGAAAAGTTAGTAGATATTTTGATTTTGGTTGCAAATTCTTGTAGTCACTTCCTCTGTGGCAAAGAAAGACCCAGGACTTCAAAATCAATTATATTTGATGCAGGGATTAATCATGTATTTGTTGCCCAATGATAGCCCCATCATTTTGTTTGATTAGAATACTTCCCTTAATATTTCATGTGTTTTTATTGAAAAGATATCAGTTCATTTAAAAAAAGCAAGCAATGCAAAGGTAGGAATGTTAGTTATGAAAACAGATATGAATATATAATTAAATTTTGATATTGTTTATATAATTTTCTGTATAGTAAATATGCTCATGGTATCTTAGAACTGATTAAAGGACTATACTCTAAAAATAAGCCATTGACACAAGATTCACTTCAAAATGTCTTTGTCAACCAGTTCATTTCAAAGACTTTTTTCAGCTAAAATATCACAGTCACTTTACTATTGAAAGCAAGAGTTTGTTGTCATTCCCGAAACTGAGAATAAGAAAAACCTTTCCTCTCTCAGGAGAGCGATAAGATCAGAATGGGGAGAAAATACAGAAGCTGGCCATTCAAAGGAGAAATGGATGTGAAAGGATTTCGGTGTTGGAAGATTCCTCCCCCACATCATTACTTCCTTCTGTGCCACCAGTCTGGACCAAAACCTTGGAGATAGGCCTATGTAAATAATTAGGGCATGTTTAGATCCATCTAGAAAACTCACAACCACAAAGGTCTCACATTTGGGAGCTCGTAAGCGTTTGCCTAAGGCATAACCTCCTCTGAGGACACTTGGCAAGTGTCAGAGGTGGCATAAGAGGATAACTATGCTTTTTGGTGCTTTGATGGTGCCTGCCTTGATTCGGTTAGGCATACACTTTATCTAGAATAGACTGAATGGCTTCAAAGAGATGGCCAAGGCTGTGCTTAGAGGCTTTGAGGGTGATCTCTATGACTGAATGTTCAGATAGATGAAAAAAGTCTTTGTTGCTGATGACTTCAAAGCAGAGAAGGAGCCAAAGAAGGAATTACATAGGCCAATATGCAGCTGGGTAACTAGAATAAGGCTATGTTCTCTAGGACAGAGGGAACATTGGAGCCATTAGGATGCAGAGAAGCATGAGCTTAGACATGAATTGCTTGGGGAAGTCTATCTACTAAATTGCTTAAAAATAGTCAACTGGCAAGCTTCTAGGAAAGTTTTAATACAATATTTCAAAAATATAAATCTTAATTACTATAATTCTTGACATATATTTAGCTTGGATATTTGGAAATTTAAGATGTCTGAGTAAGCCAGGTGGTGGTGGCATGTGCATTTAATCCCAGAACTTGGGAGGCAGAGACAGGAAAATATCTATGAGTTCAAGGCCAACTTGGTTTACAGAGTGAGTTCCAGGACAGCCAAGACTACCTTGGCTAAGACAAGAGAAACCCTGTCTTAACAACAACAACAACAACAACAACAACAACAACAACAACAACAACAACAAAGATGTTCAAATAGTAGAGAAAATTAGAGTTGAGTGTGAGTTGTCCTGAACATCACAGAAACTATTTTAAGGGGAAAAGAAAGAAAAGCAAAGAAGAAAGGATTATTCTGAACTGGCCCCATTATCCAGTTCCTCATTTGAACATCGTTAGTCAAGCAAACAGATTTAAAATGTCTGGGTTCTCCAAGAAAATCTTGGTATAATTTGAAAATGTGATAAAGCATGCAATATTGTTATGACAATAACATTTTAGTGTATTTCTTGGGTTAAAATGACAGTGTTGAAAATATGATGTTATGGTTGAATTGGTTTATGAAGTTTAATCATATTTGTTTATACCCAGAGAGGAATGGTTGTGAAAATCAGGAACACAGAGTCATGTGAAAGGTTGTGATTAAGTGTGGCACAAGAAGGAAGATAAAGGAGGAGGATAGAGGGAAGGAAGAAAATGAGGAGGAGGAGAGGAGGAGAGGGTGACTTTGGTGAGTGGGAGGGAAGTAGTGGAAGAGAAGATCACTATAATACAGCAACATTCTCCATTACATTTTCAGAATAATACCAAGATCAGTAAGTTCCACAACCTATCTCTTTTGAGAATCCTCATGCACTATTAGAAGGGATGTAAATTAATGTATTCACTATGGGGAATGATATGCAGACTTTTCAAAATCTAGAAATACAAAAGTCATATGATCCAAGAATCCCATTTTGGGCATTTACTAAAACTAATTGAAATGTATTTTTAAAAATATTGTCTACCCTCTCATATTCATTAGAACATTAATTACACATTACAAAGCTATAAATTTAGACTCTGCTGACTACAGAATGAATAGACAAAGAACATTCTCTCTAGCTCCCTCTCCTTTATTCTCTCTCTTCTCAATCTCTCTCTCTCTCTGTATTCTATTAGTCTCTTAGGTCTTTAACAATGAAGAACATTCTGTCATTTGAGACAGCGTGGAAAACAAACATGGATTAAACTGGAGTCCATCTTGTAAAGTGAAAGGAACCAGTCACAGAAAGACTCCTGCTCCATTGTCTTACACTAAGGATCTAAAACAGATGTGGCTAGCATGCACAATTTGATCCAAGGAACTTCAAAATTAAAACTCATAAAAAGAAGATATGAGTTGGTGAGTACCAAAGCCTGAGACCTGCATATGGTTTGGGTAGATGGAATGAAGAAGTGTTCTTCAAACAGTAGAGTATTGATTATTTAGGATTAGCAAATTATTGAGATCTATTACATAGCAGTCTATTACATACAGTCAACAATAGCATGTCATATTCTGGATATGGAGGTTCATGTTATAATCATACCATTTGGAGGAAGAAGCAGGAAGAGTTTAACGCCTGCTTGAGATTAGTGTGAATTAGGAGCTGAAATATAACTAAATGGTAGAGTGCTTTATGAGAACAAAATGTTTTCATCATAGATATGGGAGCATAGTGATATACATTTGCCAGAGAGCAGGGAGTCTGCCATCATTATGAACTAAGTAAGAAGCATGATCAAAACATGAAATTGAAAAAAAGAAATGAAATTGAATCGCTAAAATTAAAGGAACAAAATTAACTTATGTTTCAAATCGACTTGCATATTCCAGCTGAACCGTTTGTGGTATTTGAAGCCAACAGTGTACCTTCATTGTGGAAGGATGCTTAAAAGAAATCCACACTAGCTCAGAATTGAGAAATAGATGGTTATTTATTTAGGGGTATAAATAAATTCTCACAAATCAGAATCCTCTGCTTGAACAGAGATCAGAAAACGAATCCTGTAACTGAAACAGAGAGGCCAGACACAAGCACATCAGCATATATAGTAGAAGAGGCCATGCCCCAGTGGGTGGGTAACCACTGGAAGTAAGACTTCCTACATCACTGCATGCTTAAATTGAAAATATTTTTGAAATCATTGGAGTTAGCATTTGTATAGCCTCAAAGGCGATGTTGGCACAGTGATACATCTGGAATGTCTGAAGGCTCTTGTGTTGTGTTAAGGGCTTGGCCCCACCAAGTCACTTTTGGGAGGTGAGAAAACATTTGGGAGGATAGGGCTACTGGGAATTTTTAAGGACATTGGGGCATGCTATTGGCAGGATGTTGTGATGTAAGCATTTTTCCTTTCCTTGTTCCTTTTTTTCCATCATGACTCAGCAGCTCTGCTCAGCCATGCCTTTCCACTCTACACTTTCATTGTGAACTCCTTTCCCCTTTTTATTGCCTTTTACCACATATAAGTGTTCTGTTCTTTCTTTGCCTTACTCACTGACTCCTCCCTATCCACATTGTACTTTAGAAGAGGCTCTTTTCACCCCTACCATGTTTAGAAATTTTTGCTTCTACCTAATTTCATGTTGGTATCATAAATTATGGGCCATTTCTGCCGTGAATGTTGTGATCTAAAGATTCTGAGGGCTTTAATTTGGTTGGGAAGAGCCTCTTTTCTGTGTCACGGGTGATGAAGGTCATCTGTTTCTGTGTGCCACTGTCTCCATAGTTCCTCCATTCTTCTGTCACTTATCCCCATCCCTGCTTGAAATTCTTAGCCACCTAAAGCTTCATGTTTTCGTGTGCAAGCATCCAATAGTTTGTACTGTGGATACTGTAGAATGTTAGGGAGGAAGAGTGCAATAATTCCTTCTGTAATACTGGAAGATGTTAGGGAGGAAGGGGGGCAATAATTCCTACTGTAGTACTGTAGTACGTTAGGGAGGAAGGATGAAGGATGTAATGATTCCTACTGTAGTCCTGGAGGATGTTATAGAAGAAGGATGTAATGATTCCTACTGTAGTCCTGGAGGATGTTAGGGAGGAA
>NC_022009.1:76514383-76526580 GCF_000317375.1 Microtus ochrogaster
GATGTTAGGGAGGAAGGATGTAATGATTCCTACTGTGGTCCTGGAGGATGTTATAGAAGAAGGATGTAATGATTCCTACTGTAGTCCTGGAGGATATTAGGGAGGAAGGATATAATGATTCCTACTGTAGTACTGTAGGATGTTATGGAGGAAGGATGTAATGATTCCTACTCTAGTCCTGGAGGATTTTATGGAGGAAAGATGTAATGGTTTCTATTGTAGTACTGGAGGATGTTAGGGAGGAAAGATGTAATGATTCACTGTAATACTGTAGTATGTTAGGGCAGAAGGATGTAATTATTCCTACTGTAGTACTGGAGTATGTTAGCGAGGAAAGGCACTTGTGCTGCTTGGTTTCTGTCATCTTGACACAAATTTACACAAAGCTGGAAGAGAGACTCTTAATTGAGAAAATACTTCCATAAACCTGGCCTGTAGGAATGTTTGTGGTTCATTTTCTTGATTAGTGACTTGTGTTGGTGGGCTCATCCCACATGTGGGGTGTGCCACCCCTGGGCTGGTGGTCCTGAATTGTATAACAAAGCAGGGAAGCAAGCATTGAGGCTCAAGCCAGATTATAAACAGTAATCTCAAGTGAACCCTTTTCTCCACAAGTTATTTTTCTACTCCTCTTGTTAGTGTTCCATCAGAGAAATAGTAAGTAACTAAAAAGAGCCTAAGAGCCATCCTCACCTAGTTCTACACCAATGAAACTATCTTGGAATGATTAGAAATGCATTTAGAGAAATATCCCTTGAGTTTCTCCAGTTAGGCCCCTTGCCTAAAATGTCATTCTCTTTCCATGGTAATAGGCTATGGTAATTAAGGAGGTAAAGTTCCCTGCCTAGAACTTTTCTAGTATTTAAGAAATGGAGTAATTCTGGCTAATGTTAGGTTTCCACAGGAAGCATGCTTGGAGGACAGATTCATACCATTTTCCTGGAGATATGCTTGGATTTGACACTGGGTTGGAGTGAGGCAGCAGCAACACCAGCAGTGGGAGCAGCAGCAGGAATATTATAAATGCCTCACCCACGATCCTTAACTGATCAATATCCGTGACAGTGTGATATCATTTCTGTTCTGTGGATGGGGATCACCAACACCTTCCTTCCCAAGGGTTTGCTTAGATGACAGAAAATTTGGGTTTCTTTCCTAAACATTAATAACTCTCTTATTGTATAGAGGAGGTAGGTCCCTGGACTTGGCTTCTATGGGGACAGACTCTAACTAGATACACACACAGGAAAGCATGAGCCGAGAAAAGAGTCTACTCCTGCTATTGCTGGATATTAAGTCCCTGCCTGTGCTAGTATTGGCCCGTGGAGTTTAATTTAAACTGTTAGTTTTGAATATTCTTACATCAAAAGTTTGAGGATTAGGAGAGAAGAGATAACCATAGGTTTTAGTAGAGAACAGGATAGAAATCCTTCAAGTTAAAGGGGAGCAGACATTCATGGACAGACAACATAGTGGGGTTGGGTTAGTTTGCAGGCCCTTGGATACTGGCTAATTTGAGTAACTTTATGGTATCTGTGACCTAAAGCTTATCTCATTTGTCCATTATTCTCTCTGGTGCTTAACAACCTATAGTGTTATAGCCTGCAGTTAATGGTGAGCACATATACTTAGATAACCATTCCAGAAAGAGACCAGCCTGGGGTTGTGTCTAGCATGGCTCGAGAAACTGGGACTGAGTGAGGACAAGCAGGAGGGAACAAAGGAAACATAAATATATACACATAGAGAAACCTGGGGTCAGGGGGGCTGGGCCCTCAGATGGAGAAAACACAGTACCCAAAAAGCTCCTAATGTTTGTTTGTTTATTAATTTATTTATTCATTTGTTTATTGTTCTTATTTGTTTATTTGTTTGTTTTCAAGACAAGGTTTCTTAGTGTAACCTTGGCTGTCCTGGAACTTGCTCTGTACACGAGGCTGGCCTCAAACTCAAAGAGATCAGCCTGCCTGTGCCTCTGCCTCCCAAGCACTGGGATTAAAGGAATGTGCCACCACCACCTGCCCACAATGTTTGTTGACATGGAGTTGAGCAGAGAGGCGGGGTTATTGTATACAGCTGAAGATGAATGTGAGGTTGTGGAAGACAGCTCCATCAAGGAAGCATTAGATTTAGCAAATCTCAGTGAAATATTTGTCTGAGAACAGTCTTCGGGCCATAGGCAGAAAATAGTGAGGAAACAGCTGTGTTGGATATCTTCCACACACACTTTTAACACCGTACTCGGCCACCCAGGAAGCCTTTGTCATCCCTCTGAGTCTGCGACTCTGGGGTCCTTGACATGGCCATGCCTGTGTCAACAGAACACATTCAATCAGGGCTTTACTCATCTCAGGCTTCCTCCTCCCCTTAGAGCCTGACTTGGCTCAGACTGGGTTAGGGTAGCACTAAAGGACAATACATGCAGAAGATCAAGTCAATGAGATCAATCATCATTAAAACAGGGAGTGCCAACTAAACTTAAAGGGTTACAGGAGGAAAGGAGGGGAGGATAAGAAGGCGTGGAGTAGGAAGGGATTTACGTTAGAGGTGCCTAGGGAGGACAGGAAGGAACAGTTGGAGGTAAAGATGGACAAGATACATTATTTACATGTGTGAAATTGTCAAAGAACAACTAAAAGATATTATGTTGAAATGAATGAGTAAATAAACCAATCAGATGCTGGTAAAAACATAAAAATGAAAATAAATAAAGCATGACTTCAAGAGGCTGCAAGTATAAATTTAAAATAGCAATGGGTACCAGGGTCAGTGTCGTGATCAGGCCGAGCCCCAGGCAGAGCTCCAACACTGGAGAGGCTGGGTCACTGTTGACATGTGTTGACTGAGTTCAGCCTCAAGTGCCAATGGAACAGATGGCATCTGGCTGGAATTGTCCCCGGTCATGGAGGTGACATGAGCCAGACAACACTGTGGGAAGCTGAAATCCTCAGCCCTGAATATAGAAAGTTCCAGAGCATTGATCCCCTTAGCACCCAGCCTGCTCTCAGCTTGAGGGTAGCAAAGGTGATAGAAAACACTCATGCATGTACGTGCCGTATGCACATCACCAGTAAATCCATTTCCAATCAGAAAAACAGAATTTTACTGCTACAAGTTCCCTTCGTTGGGTCATGAGAGCTGACACAGTGGTAATGCATGGACTGCTCTTGCAGAGGACCCAAGTTCAGGTCCCAGAACCAGCACTGGATGGTTCACAACTGCCCGTCACGAAAATCCAGATAATAGCATGAGTGTGACTTCCTTATGCCTCTAGTCTCCACTGGCACCTGCCCTCACCTGCACAAGACCCTACTCTGAAACATACACATAGATGTAGTTAATATTAATAACACTCAGCCCTAAATAGGATGCCTTCATTGAATCCCTCCCCTCATGGTTCAGGGTACTCTGTGGAAGAGCAGGTGAAAAAAAGTTTAAGAGCCAGCGGGGATGGAGGACAACCAAGGAACTAGGCTCTCTAAAGCAACAGGAAAAAGGAACGTATGAATGCACAGAAACTGAGGCAGCATGTACAGAGTCCGCATGGTCTGTACCAGGTAGGGTTCTAAAACTTAAAGACAATCCATTACCTATCTTCATCATTAGAGGAGAAATCTGTGCCATTCACCCCTAACCTTCTAGACCCACACACACACACAAAAAAAAAAAGAATCTACAAATAAAAACACTTTAAAACCATAGCTCCTTTTCAAAGTCATGGTACATTATTTCTCCTACCAATGCTACTGCTAAAAGAGTCACGTTGGTTAAGTGGTTTAATTTCTGAAGTAAGAATTCCATGCGTTCTTTTCAGTGTCGACTATGGAATTAGGATTAAAATTGAAATGCGAAACAAAAATTGAATATTATCTCCATGAGTCAGGAAGTCTCATGTATTTTAGAGCATAATCCCAAGGAGGAAGAAAAGAGGGAGTTTAGCATCTACTGAGGACAAATTGTGGTTCTTTGGTGCTGTTATGTCTTTAAGATTTTCAGCTGTATTTAATCTCAGTAATCACTTAACTATTGAAAGCCTTTCCATGTTAGTGTATCCATTCCACAGGTTGGCATACTGAACCGATGATGGAGTTTAAGAGATTGATAAAATATCCTAGTAGAGATTTCAAGAACTTTGACAATTGAAAAAAATACTGGTTGGCACTAATAGTTTAGTTAAGTCATGACTGTGTTGTCATGAATGCACAGAAGTCCACGAACCCTCTAGAGATAAAGTAGATGTTTGTTTTGGACCAAGCTGTGTCATCCCCTCCTTCCATGTTTCTATTGTTTAGGACTCTGCCTGCTCACTCAACAGACAGTGTTTGATGTCACTTGGGTCCTAGATCCACAGATGTGTGAGATTTGCTTTGCCAAACTGATGCAATGGAGAACAGAGCATCTTAATAGAGATGTGCTGGGGCACATTGTCACCAGTGGCAGCTCAGAGACAAGCTGACTTGTCAACATAACTTTCCCTCTCTGGAGGCACTGTTCCAAGACAGAATCCCACGAAATGTGCAGCTCTCTCCAGTTGGGCTGAGCCGAGGCTCATGTGATGGAACACTCCCTGGTTTCCTTTGGTTCGGCAACTCTCATCTACTTTCCCCTCTTACTTTTGCTCTGTAATTGTACTTAGGAATAAGAATACGGAAGCTTTATTTGGACTCTGTGTTCAAGAAAACTGAAACAGTCAATCTCAAAGGTCATGTGTCATAAATCAAAAGGGTAGATGGCTGGATATAGGAAATGGTGAACACAGCAGAAATTCGTGTAGGCACATAAATTCTGGTCAATTAACATTACTAGAAATATTTGAGTGGTATTTGAAAAAGATTTTATTGCGTTAGATAACAAATTAAATAGTTTGATATTAAAGAAAAACTTTAAAAAACGGCTGCTTTTCTTACAAAGCCACTGCCCTGTGGAATTATAGAAATTCATATTACTCCTTATCTTTAATAGAAACACACACACACACACACACACACACACACACACACGCACAATCCTGAAAATGAAACATGCCAAATTTTAAAATAATTTATTTTCCTCATATATAGGCATTACATCCAAAATATTTTCATTTGTTTAAAAAAAGGTCACACAAAAAACATGTGTTGATTGACTCAATCAACTTATGTTTGTTATATACATAAACATACACATGAGTAATCAGCTTATCTATGAAAATAATGTCTATTTTTCATCAATAGAGAAACAAGTTTGGTTTATATTCTTTTAAATAAGGAAAACATTTCTTCCTGGTTACAAAAATACACTCATAGAAGTATAATTATCACTCAATTCAAACTTTATTCAATGTTCAATACTAATCAAATTTGTAAAGTGGTTTTCAAGAATGCCCCCATTGTAAGAGGGCAGACAGGTCTGTTCTGTTGATGCCTGTTAAGGCTGGATCCCGCAGTGGCATCAGGAAAAGCTCATGTCTTTGGAGAGACTGATATGCGCCTTATAGTTTTATTTTTTTTATTTTTTTTTCCCCACACAGTGCCCTTGGCTTTGCAGCTGCGGCTATTATTTGCAGATCCTGGCACTGTTTATGCCCGAGACTTGTGCTGCCTCTAGAGTCCTTGTTCTTAGCCACCCAACACTGATTGCCAAATACCGGGTTGAGCAGTCTGCTGCTGCAGTTTTCATAGCCACTCCCTACTGCCCTGGCATTAGAGCTATGCCTCAGTGTGACTTCAAACAAATGTTATTCTTTGATCCTGTGTTGTGCCACTTCGACTTGTCACTCGGTATCTGACGTGTTACCTTGATCTTCTGTGTCCCCACATTTGACCTGTCCATGCCCATGCTCTAACTGACTTCATCTTAAATACAGAATAACTATGTTTTTCCTTTATTTAAAGAAAAAAACATGGCACAATATTTTCAAGTAGGCTATTAATATACCCTGTGTTTGATGGCCACAAAAGTTGGGAAGGGCGAGTTTCTAAGTATTTTCTAATATGTGGCAAGCTATGGTGGCAGACAATTTCTGTTTGCTCCGTCATCATATTGCATTTGGCTTTGTCAAAATTTTAGCAGGACTAAGACAATAATGGCACTTGTAAATTCACAAAGCAGTGGACTCAGATCTTCTTCGGCAATGATAGGGCTTCTCTATTGTTCCAGAGGACTTTGAATACTCAGAGGCTAGTTCTAAAACAAATCTTACCTATGTACTTTAAAGTATTTATTATTTTATTTTGTGTGTATGGGCATTTTCCCTGTATGTATGCATGGATACCCCATGTGTGCCTGGCACCCATGGAGGCCAGAAGTGGGCATCAAATATCTTAGAACTGGGGTTACAGAGAGTTTTGAGCCATAATCTGGGGAATGGGAGCAGAACCTCAGTTTCCAGTGAGATCAGTAAAGGCTCTTAACCTCTCATCTTTGCCCCTCTTTTATTTTCTTGTAGTAGGAGAGGTCGTTTGTTCCTGGCCACTCAGACCCAAAAATAACCACACAGTAAGTGATTTGCCTAAACAAGCTTGCTACAAAAATTGATTCACCAGGATGCATAATAATTTGCTCGACTTTTTATTAAAAGTGAATGTATCACACAACTGTTCCTTGAAACAAAAGTAAATCTATCCTTTTATTTGAGTTTAAAGAATACTTTGGTTAGCTGTTTTCTGCAGTATTTGGAATTTCTCTAACAAAGATTTGATGAGTAAATAATGCAAGGAGTATGGCACTTAGCAAGCAAGAGAATAATAATCATGAAGATGCTTATTACAAAAGTCACATCATCAATTTTTGTAAAAACACACATATCACTCTCACTGTTGGCATGGGTCAGGACAGAGCATAGCAACCCAGGATTTTGGCTGGAAACTTTATTATATGGAGTATTAAAGGTTACAACAAGCAAGTGTAATGGTAAACTTGTAGAGCAGAGCTTCACTGAAAGCACCATGAAAAAAGATTCACAGAGAAAATTACCTTTACTAAGAGGAAATTCCCATTATGAAGACTGAAGCATGCACTTGCTACAGAGATACAGCTTCATCTTGCTGAAGACAGAGAAGGGACTGGGGTCCCACCTGTAGGACTTGTTGGAAATCAGCTCTTTGGGATACTTCAAAGGATTCACATGGGAATGTCTCACCAAAGGTACTTGAGTCCAAAACTGAGAATATCCAGGGAGACTTCTGGCTGCTCTGCGAAGGTGGTTGTTGGGCCCTATAGGTGTGGCTGCTGGATAAGTTGCTGGTGTTAGAGAAGCCAGCTTGTGGGTTTCCCCATTGAACATTGCAGAACCATAAAGGAAAGCCTCTTTTACTTCAAAATCTTTCTTCCACTCTCTGTAAAACAAAATGTTTTTCTCACCTTAGATTTCTTTGTTTCCTTAATGCTGTTTCATTTTCCCTCCTCTTTACAAGTAATTATAATATATATAATCACATGTAATATGATACACAGTTTAAAATCTTTAAAAAAGTCTACTTGTAGCCAGGCGGTGGTGGCGCACACCTTTAATCCCAGCACTCGGGAGGCAGAGGCAGGCGGATCTCTGTGAGTTCGAGACCAGCCTGGTCTACAAGAGCTAGTTCCAGGACAGGCTCCAAAAACCACAGAGAAACCCTGTCTCAAAAAACCAAAAATAAATAAATAAATAAATAAAATAAAATAAAATAAAATAAAAAGTCTACTTGTACCTGCCTCTTTAAGTTCATTTCATCAGCACTGTTGAATCATTCCCTCTGGTGACCACTGGGCCTATGTGTTTGCAGACTAAGGTCTTTCTGTCCTCCTCCAGGCCTGTGCTGTTGTCTGGATAATGTGCTTAACCCGTGGTTAGCTCCTTTCTCATCTTCAGACTGCAAACCAAATGCTGCCCCTTCAGACTACATTACCAGTCCATTTGCAGAACCCTCTATTTTGTCTTTAAAGTTCCTTCATGATAGTTACTTTGTCTGAAATCATCTTGTTCACAGATTTTCCGATGTTTAGAAATGTCTGCTCCCCAAAGTGCAAGGCCTCAGTCCTCATCTTATTCCTACTGCATAAAAGAATGTATGTCACCAAACAATTGAGAACATATTTCAAAGAGGGCCTTATATCATTGTAGATTTTTTTCATAGCTCTTTCTAAAGATATAATTCTATTGGGTAGCTATCGATGTATTTAGTGAGGGCCACACATTTCCAGGGAAAGATGATATATACATGTCCCATGAAAATTCTCCATGTGGATACCTGGAAATGACTGCCTAGGAAAAGTACCTTTGTCTGCATCAGTTTCTGGCTAATAAACCTTTCTCAAGTTTAATGGCTTTAAAAAGAACTAAACTTCAAATGCTATGAGTTGTTTGGACTCTTACAATGGATGTAGATATGAACATGATGAGGTTTTAAACTTTGACAAACTGACCAGATCTTCTTTCATAAAGCAGATACAGCACCCAACAGCACAAATTCAAACAGGTAAGTCTCTTTTTCATCTCATTGGCCAAACAATCCCCAAGATGGATCAAACCCAAATCTCTATGATGACATGGTTACAAGGAAATATGAATACACATGGCAGGAGAACATGGAACCCATCTCACTAAGTTTCTCCCTTTGCCTCTGATCATTTAACATTGGGGATAGCTGCTATTGCAATGCTAGATCTCATAATTTATGGAAAACTAAATTCTTCTTATAATAGTGACTTCTGATTTTCAGGGTACTACTCCAAGAAATCCTAGACAAAAAAAAAATCTATATTATCTCTGGGCTTCCTTATTCATGGCTGAAATTACAGCATTGGCAAAATTGTGTTCTTAGGGATTCAATAATATACTTAGAAGGTTTGGGGAGTCAGCAAAGTATTGAAACAAGACAAATACAATGGCCTCATGCCCTTTCTTGAATACAGACTGCTCTTCCAACATTCACAGAACATATTGCTAGCATTTATTTCCTATATATCATGACAGTGGGTCTATGGACTGTGCATTAAAGGTATGATCTATAGTGCTGCTGTTTGGCAGGTTGCCAATATTAAAGCAAAGAATCATCTTCACAGTAAATGGAATAGAAAAGATCATGAAACTGTGTTTTGGATGGTTATATGTCCTTTGGTCCGCTAGTAGATCAGAGTGAGCACATAGCATATGCACCAGGTGTAACAAAGACTATAGCCTCTGATGTCAGGATACCACAGCATGGCTTTTTTTTTTTTTTGAGCAGTATAGCTTTCAAATACAATGTTACAAACCACTGCTATTAATTACTCAGTGTTAGCAGCTTTCAAGGCTTCAAGCTCACTGGAACTTCTTTGGGAATGTAACAGTGGTGACATTACTCCCAGTGACAGTGACCATTCAGTTTCTAACATATTTTCATTTGTTGAATTTTATTTTAATCTTCCGACCATCTCTAAAATGGTATATTCCTTATTATGAACATGTGGGCTTTTGACTTTTTCTTTATCTTGGCTAACTAATTTTTGAGTGTTCTTCCATATCTCAACCAACTGTGCCAGTGTAACCCTCATTCTCTAGCCCTTTATCATGACCCTTACTTTTTCTTGGTGTACTTTGGTTTAAATGGCCTCTTTGCTGTAAAAATGCATATTATTGGAAGTTTTGGTTATTATGTGTTATACAAACACAGCTACTATAATTTCACTTGTATCAAGTGAAGTAGCACTTTCTTGTCAGGACTGACAGCCCACAAATAATGACTTGGGAACTTTTTATTAATTATGAAAGTTCTGTATTAGCTTAGGCTTCTTCCTAAATCATAAATTAATTAAATCAACCAATTTGATTTTTTAATCTATGTTCTTCCATGGGATTCACTACGTTACCTTCACATTGCCCTCTGGGTATGGCTGGCAACCCTGCCTAACCAACTCTTCTTACCAGACTTCTCTCTCTGCCCAGAAATTTCACTGTACTCTCCTGCATCACTTTTGAAAGTTCAGCATTTTTAATGCACCAGTTACAGAAATGCATTTTCACACAGTGTGCAAATATCCCACAACAAGCAAGTATCATGAGAACTTAGATGTGGGAAAGTCCTTAGCTATCTGGTTCTTTGAAAGTATTACATGTAGGGGTGATTAATGGGATTAACAGGGTGAAGATAAATGTTCACTTAGTCAATCTCATTCCTGTAAATAAAACCCTTCAAACTTCTTCTCCCTTGTTCAGCCAGTGCGGTTGTTTAAATGTAATCGGCCCCCATAAGCTCATAGGGAGTGGCACTATTAGGAAGTGTGGTCTTGTTGAAGTAGGTGTGGCCTTGTTGAAGGAAGTTTGTCACTGTGAGGGAAGGCCATGAGGTCTCTTTTGCTTAAGCTTCAGTCCGTGTTATAGTACACTTCCTGTGGCTTTCTGAACAAGATGTGTCCAGCACCACATCTGCCTCCATGCTCCATGCTCCCTGCCATGATGACAATGGACGAACCACTGAACTGACAGACACCACCTCAATTAAATGTTGTATTTATAAGAGTTACCACGGTTATGGTGTTTCTTTGCAGCAATAGACACCATAACTAAGGCAGTTTGTTTCTACAAATATCTAAGAACTTATGACATAGTGAACATTCAGTATCTTTCCAAATGACTAGCCATCTACCTCTCTATGTGGCTCAGTGTCACCCTAGTGCTGACGCTGACTCCCTTGGTCTGACGGATGATTTCATGGCTTTATAATCACTTACAATACAGTCTCAGTATACCTACCAGGCTCAATGTCAACCTTCTGCTAACGCGATTTCTCCTTTCTGTCATCCGTGGATGACAGATTGGTACATCATTTCATTCTGTTTACACATCTGCCCAGTAATGGAGGATGCTAAGAGCCTAATGCCTAAGTCCTTGAGACAATGTTCAGAGATGTTTTCCCTTTTTACTGAACACGGGCCAGGATGTTGAGACAAAAAGGTATTTGACAAATAGTCCAATAAAAGTTTCTCGGCACACCTGTAAGCCGAGCTAGAGAGGGCAGAGAAGAAGAAACTCAAAGCCTTTATTCTCTGTGCTGCCTTCAGAGATCAACCCAAAGCCACTTCCATATGAGCTTTAATCTACCTAGCATGGCTGCCTCTTTTCATCTTCTTTCCCAGTATCAAAGGGCTCTGTGTGCCGTGCAGCCTAAAAATAACCGTCTACTTTCCCAGCTATTAATGCTGTTACACTAGAGCTGAGTCTTAATTCATTGCGGGCCTAAACCTGCAGCTTCTGGAGATAATAATCTCCAATCTGAACATGAGAAAGAGACAAACCCATCTACATATCTCTTACATGGGGGTGGGGTGGGATATGGAACTTTGTAGTACTAGGACACAATGCACTATTGATCCTCAATTCTACTACTCCAGACGCCAAGAAGGTAGTGGAAGGGTGAGGAGAGGCTTCTTGTCACTGGGTCCTAATTTAGATGATTTTTTTTTCACAAAGTCGCCATTGTCAGTGTGTGCTCTTTTGTCAATGCTCCGCAGTGAACTATAACATTCAAATGTCGTGTAAACTCTCTTTCCATTTCCTCCCTCCTTCTATCACTTGGTTGACTGACACTGAGATTTATGAAATCTGTTCGCATGTACTTTCCCCTTAGAAGCCTCCCGAGTCTGGTCTCTCACTTGCTGTGGGGCGCTTTTCTGGGCTAGTTCCCAGCATGCACCTCTTTCAGCCAGTGTCTTGCTTCCCTGAACGTTCGGTTGGCCAGAGTTCCACTGCTTCCTAGTCCGGGTTAAGAAGCTTTTCTGGAACAGTAAAACCTGAGAGCACATACGGGAATCAAATAACTCAGAGAATTGGAAGTTTAGGCAGATGATACTGGGCATTACTGTGCTTTTGTTACTGTTCTGGTACTTCTTTCCTGAGCCATCCCACAGTTTCTTTTAGAAAATTAAACTACTTGATTTATAGGATTCCTTGTCTTCTACTTCTTTAATTAAAAAAAAAAACTACCTTGCCATGCCATGTATTCTGTTTCTTTCAGAAAAAAGCAAAGGAAGGAGGGAAGGATGAAGGAAAGAAGGAATAGAGAGAAAGAAAGGGCATAAAGAGAGCTCAGGGGCAAAGAATGAGCACTGCCCTTGCAGAAGAGCCAAGTTTGACTCCTAGTTCACAGCCACCTGTAACTCCAACCTCCAGCCTCTGTGGGCAGCCTGTATCTGATGCCTCCAGCCTCTGTGGGCAGCCTGTATCTGATGCCTCCAGCCTCTGTGGGCAGCCTGTATCT
>NC_022009.1:76526680-76557771 GCF_000317375.1 Microtus ochrogaster
TCTGTGGGCAGCCTGTATCTGATGCCTCCAGCCTCTGTGGGCACCTGCACACACCTCTGTGGGCAGCCTGTATCTGATGCCTCCAGCCTCTGTGGTCACGTGCACACAAATGCACATACCCTCACACAGATACACATATAAGCATCATCATCATAATAAATAATAATACCAGGAATAAAGCTGTTTTTAAAGAGCTGCAGCATGTTTCCTTGTAGTCTCTTTACCTACTTCATCATAGGCATTTGCTCAAAGTGTCACAGTGTAAAAAATAGAAATAAATGGTTTGGCTTTGTTAATGCATTAAACAAACAGGTAAATTGTTTAAGAAAAGAATCCTCAAGGACAGAACCAGTATCTTTTCTTAAGCCCCTGATGGGGTTGAATTTCTCGCTCAGTCTTCAGCTGTCCTTATTTTGAAAGTGCTAAAGCATGGGAAAGTCTATTTTCGCTAGTAAATAAACGTGTTGTGATTAGCTTATAAGTACTGTTAGAGTTATATTGAAATAAAATAGAATGTGACTTTAAAACATTAGTCTTATCCAAAAACATCTGCCCATCTCTATGTAGGAAGGCAAGGTGTCAGAGAGTAGAGGATTTTGATGGTAGAGATGGACTGGAACCTAGGTTGCTTCTCAGTGGCTCCATAAATCTGTCTAAGAACACTACTTTCTTGTGTATGCATTCCTGAGGAAATAGAGAAACAAAGTCATCTCCATAGCAAGATTATAAAGATCAAATCAGGTAAGTATTTCATGTAGCTGCATCTGTGGCAAATAAGGCCTTGTTGATAGTCTCTCAAACACTAATATAATTTTCCCTCACATAAAAACTTTGAAAGGACGCTAAGTATCCACCATCCCAGCCATTACGGGGGGATTTTAGACATAATGCACTTTATTTCAGTTCATTTTATTTAGATTTCCACAATGCAAGACGTGTTCTGGGCCCACTGACGGGGCCCTTTTCTAGTAGTTAAGGCCTCTCAGCTCGCTTTCCTGGAAGGAAGTTCCACTCAGCTGTCATCAGTCTCTGCTGATAGTGTACGGTAGGTACCTCACTGCGTCTTTCACTGCATGGCTTCTGTGGTTCTCACCTTCCCTCTGTGTGTGCATGCACATGCATGTGTGTGTGTGTGTGTGTGTGCGTCTGTGTGTGTGCTTGTCTGTACCTGTGTGTCTGTGTGTGTGTCTCTCTGTGTATGTATGTATGTGTCTGTTATCTACTATGTGTTTGTGTGTGCTGTTTCCCTAATTTCAGCTAAATAGACATTAGCTAAAATGTCCTACTGCATGGACAGTTCCCTTAGTTTTTACCTTACTCTATGACTATGGTATGGTTTTCTTGGCTGCTCTTCTCCTCTTGGATTATCATGGCCGTTATCATGTTTGCTTCTTCTGAGCAAACAACCTTGACACATAGCTGATCTTCCCCCACAGCTAATGTTTCTGTGATAGTGGGAGAGGGAGTTATCACGTGGCTTGAGTTTTAATATTCTGAAAGCCGTTTTAGAAATTGTCATTGTACAAGTGCTTTTAGTGAGGTTGCAGTCTATTTTGGGTGAAACTTTGATGGTGACAAGGCCACTCTTACTATGTGCTTGAAACTGCTCACCAGTGCATGCCCTTCTGTAATCATTTCAGTTTCAGAGGCGAAGTCTGAGCACCCTGGTGAGGACTATGCATACAGTGCTTCTCCAGTAAGTCAAAGGTAGATTGTAATTATATCAGTGTACACACAAGACTATCCAATCACTATTGAGTCTCTCTACGAGTGTTCCAGGAGATCTTATCCTCTCTCCTCCTTCTCTTTCTCACTCTGTCTCTCTTCCCTCCCTTCCTGCTTCTCTCCATCACTATCACTCTGTCTTTGATATGTCTGTCTGTCTGTCTGTCTTCACTCTTTCTTCATGTGTGAAATGATATTTTCTTTTCTTTTTTTAAAATTGAGCCTGTCAGGCCTGCATTTACAAAAATCTATCTTTGGTTTAATGATTTCTGCTTGTGTTGGTCACTGAAGGTACAAAAAGGGACCTTTCATTTAGTTGTGTCTCACAAGCTCCCTAGAACCCTTAGCGTAACCCCTGGCACAGCTATGCTCATCCCTTTTTTGTTCTAGCTGGCATTCCTCCCAAATAAGCATTTAAGGGAGAAAGTGAAGACACGCGGATACTTGGAGGAACCTCTGTCTTCCTTACCACCTGCAAATGCTGATGCCTCGGAAACATGCTGGAAAAACACTGCGTGCAGACATTTGCCACTCTGAAGAACTCCAGCTCCCTCCCTTTTAGTTCAAGATAAGCCCAAGAGACATGGGTATTTTTGGACAAAAGGAGAGCCTGACTTGTTTTCTCTAGATTTTGGCTGTAACTTTGGCTGCTGCTTTGTGTTATTGTAATCGGATATATTGGCACGAAAGTCGAGGCAGCATCCAATAAGTATATGCTGGGCTTTTCATTGGCATATCAAACAGAGGATCATTGAGGCCATACAGTAGCAAGCAGCCAAGTAATTAATAATAACACACGGTGGAGAAAATGAATGTTTTGGTTGTAAAAGAGAATGAGAAGTCAGACAAAGGCCTCGGATTCGTGTCCTTGCCCTCAGCAGCAGCAGAAATAATGTTATGAATAGCATTTAACTGGAATTTGCAGCAAACTGCTGCCTTTATCATAAACAATTGCCAGATGGTATACATGATCTTCTTTTTTTCTTCTTTCACAAAAGCAGCATTAATTGCAGAGCAGCCCAGGGCTCCACTCAGCTCATCAGTGTGATAACACTTCATGACCCTGATTAGCCGTCAGTCTACTCAATTAAAAACATCATTTAGACATTCACCCAATCATTTGCCTATCGAGCCACCTGGGCCTCAACCAGGGGCTCCATTTTTGACATTCTCCTGCCCTCTCTCATCTTGCCTAGCTTTTTTACATATCTCCAAAAGACGTAATTGAATTAAATAAAGCGTCTCGGGGCAGCTGCAACATCTGCTGTTTGTGGTATGTCAAGCCTTCAGAATTAAAAACAGTTACATACGCTCCAAATTAGCAGGTCGCAGAGAAGAAACAGTCGATGATAGTGTTTTGCGCCAGCGTGAGAAGCAGCTCACAGCTGTGTGCAATTTACAATTAAAGGCTTTATCAGAGCTCGATTGTACTAGTGAATCGAGTGGCGAGAGGTCAGTTAGTGAATTAGACCAATTAGAGCTTGTACAGTTAAATTATCTGTCTTATTACCTACTGATAAACAGCCTTGTCATATCTCTACTGAAACGATGAAGCCAAACGAGTTTTATGAAGTGATCGGACGAGACCGCTGCTGTGGAACTTAGTGTTTGTGAATTCAAACCCTCTAGCAGGAACATGAATTTATTTTACCCTCTGGGGTGACTATAAACTTGGAATAACTTAGACTACTTCAAAGTAAGTAGCTTATACCTGCTTAGAACCCATCTCTAGATATGAAATTTTCAAAGGAGTGCTTTGTGGCTGAATAAAAGGGCACCTCATTTGTTTATTTTTAAATTTAAAGTCTTTTTTTTTAATTTTAAGAATTAACTTCAAAGAGAATTAAGAACTTAACAAACTGTTCCAGGAAAATCGAAAGCACCATGTATTTCCAAACCATGCAGCAATGTATTTCCTCTTGAAATTCAAAGTCATCAATTATTCTGAGTCAAAGAAAGGGGTTGGAGGAGATGAATTATCTCTGGCAGCACTGGCAAAAGAAAGGGGTTGGAGGAGATGAATTATCTCTGGCAGCACTGGCAAAAGGTGCCACAACCACTTTTATGGTTCTGTACCTGAGGGTACGAATCAGTGACTTCGTACTTCAAGACAGTTCAGATGTACCTACTCTAAGAAAGCCATTGTGAGTTCACATCACAGAGTTTCAGCACCAGATCATCTTCTGTAGTCTCAGGCTTCCTAGGATGAGCCTCTTACAGGAGGCTTTGCTTGTTCCTACAGGTAGCATTGACTAGGCGGATCTTTGGTATCAATCAGACTGAAAAGCTGGACATAACATCCCTAAACTCATACTCGAGTCAATCGTCAACAATTGGCTTGGACCATACATCTTAAATAACACAAATTCAAGTCTTTTAGCCTACTTTTTCCTAGAGCAAGAATTCAAAACTTATTCTTTTGTGTTTTGGGGGATTGCAATATAATTATTAATAAATTCCCTTCCCTTTCCTCCTTCCAAACCAAGCATGTATCACCATCCTACATTTTCAAATTTATGTTCTCTTTTATTTTAATTGTTGTTACACATGTATATTTCCAAATATATATATGAGCTATTAGTCTGTGAAATGATAGTTGCATGCAATTCTTTTAGGGATACTATTTATTATTACATATTCAATTGGTATTCTCTTCCCTAAAGAAGACTATTTCTCTCACTATGAGAACAGCCAAGGAGTTGTTTTTTTGGTTTTTTTGTGTTTTTTTTTGAATAACACTCATATGAGAAATTATTTGAAACAGTGTTTGTAAACCTAGTCACTCTTTAACAATTGTTTCATTCTTGTATTTATTTTGCTAACCTTCCTTTCATAAGTATATGGAAACAATTTATTCACATAAATAGGGCAGTTCTTGTTGCCTTGTAGCAGGTGTCTATTTGGGAACAGAATAGACTAGCTCCAGAACTGAAGGCCATGCTAAGCATGTTCTATAACACATATGGCCAGAGACCCAGTGTCAGTCTCTAAAGAAACCCAACACTGTTTCAGAACTAAGAACATCTCCTTTGTGAAGTTGACTCTAATCATTATGGGTCAATTACAATTTTAAAAATGCAAAAATAAAGCTATACACTCTACAACTTTCAATGTTGTATATACATATTCAGTGCTAGTAATATATATGTACCATCAGAAAAATAAAGTAATGGAACAAAATGTCAATTTGAAAATAAATACTATATATATGATCGCAAATATATGAACAATCATTGTAGACAATCATAGAAACAGAAATTAAAACACAGATTAGATTCTATCTTTTATACATTCTGTCAGTTTATGTAGTAATAATACTCAACTAGGGCTTTACACAAGGAATTTTTATTGCATTTCTTTCCTATTTGTTGTATTTTTAATTAATGTATAGTTCCACCATTGCCATCTACTTCTCCCTCAACTCCTACAATGCCCTCTTCCCTTGTATTTCTTGAATAAATAAAAAACTATTTTGTAAAATATTTAGCAAGGTTTATTAAAAAGCCATGACTCTTTGATAAATTGTGGTTCAGACATCCTGCTTTGATTAGTTTTCCTCATTCAATCATATCAGTCTGGAGACAACAATACACTAGATGATGATAGACTAGAACCTGCTCCAGGAAACTGCTGGTAACCATTAGCAGTTGTACCACTATCTATATAGACTAAGAAAATGACCACGTATTGCTACGCTTTCAAATGATGGAAGATATTTTGGTACATTGAATTTTCAAAAGGATTATGGTAAAATAATGTTAAGATACGTACATAGTTGATAAAAAACACTGTGTACCTATGTTCTATTAGTATGAGAAAAACAGTGATAAACATTTTCTTCTTTTATGCTATTTCTTTCTACATTTTAAGTATTTATTTACTTAGTCATTTACTTTAGTTAATTAATTAAGATCTTGTTCTATAGCTTGGTGTGACCTTGAACTCATGGCAATTCTCCTGCCTTAGGCTCCCAAGTGCTGGAATTAGAGGCACAACTAGATTCCTTTCAAAATAAAGAAATAATTATAGGAAAATGTGGAAGGGAATTTGGGTTTCTAAGAGATAAAAAACATTTTTATGAGAAATTAGGTTTTGGGTAATGGAGAAAAGTTAATTTCCATCTTTAACTTTTCCATATAAGCATGCCAATAGTGCTTCTGTCTGGCAACTTTTGTACGCCACTTTCCTCCACTGTGTGTGGGGGAAATGAGGATTTGGAGGATTTTACAAGTTAATAAAATTCTTCACTTTGTTTTGATGTTGTTTTATTTTTGAGTGTTGTTTTTTACTGAAATAAATTTGAGTTTTGGTACTTTTAAACACTCTGATGTGCCTATGTTTGGCTTGTTAAATGGGTTCAACATTTCTCTAGTGGGAATTACTATCACAAAGTTTTTATTAAAAAGAATATACAATGATGTTTACAAAAAGGAAATTAACTCAACTTTCAGACTGTAACACAAATCTCTCTTGTTAGCTATCAAACTAATTGAGCTATGTATATTAAGATTTACAAGTAAGATCATAATGGTCATTCTAGTGAGACCACATGATGCTTAACCGCCTCAGAGAAATCAATAGGTTGAGATATTAAAAGAAAATGTTATCATTTCATGTTCTTGTGCCATTCAAAAAACCACAGATAATGCATAATCACTTTAATGATGCCAATATAAAGCTTTGTTTAGTTTCATAATGTATTTTGTAAGTTGGAAAATGTTTGAAACTAAGCTGAAAGGAATTGGATAATTTTCAGCTCATGTTCTTTATGACCTAAGAATCTCTACTTAAGTGAGCTATGGACCAAAAGGTGGAAGAAAAATGGTAACTTAAGAGGAGGATTGGGTATAAAATGAGTTTTTCAACTGTTTCTCCCTTAATTCTGTTACTAGTGCTTTGGATAAGCAGGTGTTCCAGTGTTGTGCACCTGCTTATTAAAGCCATTACACCTTATGATGGACTGAATGAGGTCACTTGACTGGGATAACTGCTTCTTGAAGACAGACACCAAAAAGAAATCCCACACTAGCCCAGAAATGAGTACAATAAACGGTTCTTTATTTAGGGCTAGGCCCACAGATCACAGTCCTCTGTTTGAATGGGAAAACAGCAACCAAATCCAGCTGCTGGAAGAGAGAGGGAGGGTGCGCTTTACATTGGCATTTATAGTATAAGAGGCCACGCCCAAGTGGGCGGGTAACTTAAAGGCTACTGGCTGAAGGATTTCCTACAGCACTTCAGTAAGTATTTTCTTTTCAATCTCTGTATATCCCTCAAGTTAAATGTGTCTTTGGTAAGCGTCTTGTTTTTGAAGATTCTTTTTGTAACTGGGTAGCCACTGTGTCTTTTGATAAAATAATCTAATCTGTTTGTGTTTAAAGTTATCAATATGTAAAGGTTTACTGTTATTCCTTTCTTAATTGCTTACTAGTTGTTGCCTTGTGTCCCACAGGTAAATTGAATTAGATCTCTTTAATGAATACTGAATTTTGAGTATTTGCATTTTGTGGATGGTTCTGCATGTATGCTTCTCAGTGATATGATACCTTCCCAAGCTCAGGCTCGGTGTCTTCACCCAGCTTTGGTATGGTGATAATGCTGGCACAGTAAAATTACTTTGGAAATGTCCTCTTATATTTAACTGAATATAAAGGCTTAAAAAGTACTTGTGTTCTTTCTCTAAATATTTGGATAAAACCAGTTGTAAAATCATCAGAAACTATTTTGTCTTTGCTGAGAGGTTTTGATCAACAGATTCAACCTTCTGACTTGTTATTACATTTACAGACACCATTTCTTCATGATTCACTCATTTGATATGCTGCCTAATGCTTATAACTTATCTCTTTTTTCAATGTTTTATAATTATCAAAGCAAAATCATTCACAGTCCACACCTATCTTTGTATTTCTTTAGAATTTACACTTATGTTTCCTTTCTAATTTTCATCCTTTAAGACTTCTCTTTTCTTATTTATTTTCAGGGTTTTCTAAATTTTTAGTCTTGAAAACTCATATATTTATTTATTCCTTTAGAATTTTTTGAATGTATTTTAATTCTATTAACCCCTACCCCCTTTTCAACTCCTCTCAGACTTCACATAATCTGTTTACAGTCCACTAAGTCCAGTCTCTTTTGTCCCTATGTATACAGGAACATCTACTGGATGATAGACAACCCATCACGAGCCACTTTCTTGAAGAAAACTGACTCTTCCAATCCTAGCAGCCTGCAGCTGCCGATACTCCTCTGCCAATCCATCTGCTAGAGGTATGACTGGCTTCAGTTTGTGTAGAACTTGTAAGGCAACATCTAAAGTTGTTGTGTCTTCATGAATGCTGTGTCTCTGTCACATTCAGAAGTCAATGTTTTGAAACATTTCTCTCCAATTTTAATTTCTACAATGTTTCCACTGTCAATTCGCAATCTTCCCTCATTCGAGGGAAAATGGCTTGCAATAGATGCCTTGTTTAGCATTGAATACTCCATAGTTACTCATTTTGTGCACCAAGACCAACTGTAGGTTTTGCGTGATTACAAAAAGAATCTTCTCTGATGAAGGTTGAAAGCTGTTCTCTGTGTCTATAAGGTTATGTATTCCAAGGTCATTTTGATATTATTATGCTCATTCAGAACAGCAGACAATAGTAGGGTCTCTGTGGGGTGGACAGTCTTTCTAACCATGGGTTCTTGACCAGATTACAGTACCAGACATGAGTTCAGCACTAGGAATTAGGCCTGAAATCATCCAGAGAGGAATTGATTAGTGATCACCCTCACAGCTTTCATGCCACTGTTTCACCAATTTGTATTTCTTGCAACCCACAAGCATGGAACAATATATAAAACAAAATACTAACCTATCACAGTAGAAGCAAAACAGTCACACCCCATGAGTCCTTTAACCTTTGATTGTCAACTTGACAGGATTTGGGATCTGCTAGGAGAAAACCCTCTGGGCATATATTAGGGATTATATAGAATATGGTAAATGGAGTATAGTTGTGAGCAATTACCTAGATTGGGCTATTCTTTGGACAGGCCTATGAGGGTTTATATAAACTAGAATAGCTTCTAGGCATGCCTGTGAAAGATGACCTAGATTAGAGTAGCCTCTGGGCATGCCTTTAAGGATTTACCTAGATTAGGATAGCTTCTGGGTTTGCCTTTGAGGGATTATCTACATTAGGTTAACATTTTGGCACAACTGTGAGAGATTATGTAAATTAAGTTAGCCTCTGGGCATGCTTTTGAAGTCTTATTTAGATTCTGACAGCCTCTGAGCTCTGAAGTTTTCTGTGAAGGATCTTCTTCGCAGAGCTGGTGTGGGAAGACTCACTTTAACTGGGAGTGGCACCATTCCACTGGCTAGGGTCTCCATTGGCATTCATCTCCTTCTGCTTCTTGACCATGCTTGAAATGAGAAGAGGTGCTCTAATTCTCCATTTCCATGACTTTTCCAGCTTCATAGGTTTTTGTCAGTGTATTCCTTCATATCAGCTAATGGAGATCCTAGAAAACCAATATACTTTAGAGCTACATACAAGCACATGATTAAGTGAGCCATTGTTCTTTCCTATCTAATTGTTTGGTAAAGTGTTTTTGTACAAACTATGATGTTCAGTGGCACATCTGAAGTATACAGGGAATGTGCTGTGATGTGAATACTATTTTAGATGAGGGATAGTATTGAATTAAAGACAGCAAACACTATGCATTTTCTGCACAATATAGGCAAATTATGAGGTGCATTACAATGATTCAAATTTTATCTTTGTCAGTTGGGTATAACCTGTATTGTCAGTGGTAATAGAAGATGTCAGCTACAGAGTAACCAATAGATGAGGGAGCCAGACTCTACACACTCATTCTGCTAGTGGTTCGGCGGATGCTTGGCGTGTACAACACCTTTTGTAACCTTATGTTGGGGATCTTCATTATGGATGTTCTCCAAATTGTAGGCATATTTCCTGGTTCTATCACGTATGTTTCTGTAAAACTAAGAAAGGAATTATGCATTATACCTATATTTTAAAAGCTAAAAAGGTAGACTATTACTAATATATCTAAAGAATGAAGATTGATAGTTCAATATGTTATTAGCCAGAAAATATGAAAATTTTTGAGGGTTATCGATATGTATTTTCATGGAACGTATATAGTTCATCATTTCAATGTCCTGGTGACCAGTTGTCTGTCTTTTTAAATGTTTCATTTTAAATTGTTCTATAACTAACTTATCTAATCTTAAAAACAGTAAAAATTAAAAGTAATGACTAATTTTATTTTTATAACTATTTAAAGTACAGTTATAATTTTAACTCTCTCAACAGGACTGTAAAAGATACAGATAATTAATAACTATATTATACTAATGAGGAAATAGTGGTCCCCCAATATTAAGTGGAAACTTGCCTCAAATATAAACAATGCTTTGTACCAGTTAAAGAAGGCGGGACAGATTTAAATCGGTAATACCTACTGTAATCAGGTAAATAGTGTGAGCCGCACTCAGCTCAGCTACACCGAGCCAGGGAGACAGGAGGGTGGATGGAGCACTGGAGATTCTTAGAACTAAAATATTACAAAAGGTTAGTCATTATAAACAGGATTAGGCCAGCTGTGTCTGCTTGCTGGCAAGAATCAAAAGTGTGACTAGGCAACGGTAGACCTGTCATCAGGTGCTGGCTCGAACCTGCCTGACTTTTGGCAATTTTGAGTTTTTTCTGGCTGGCATTCTAAGTAAGAGGAAGGTTGCCATCCTAGGGATCTGGCCTTCAGTGGTTAGAATGGTGATAATGGTTTTTCAAGTCATTATATACCAAGAGGGCTCAGAACAGGCAGCAAAAAGTTTGGTCAAACAGAAAATCTCTGTTACTTTCTAAGATTCTTTAGTAGGTGACAGAGCCACTTTTAAATAACTAGTAAGGCACTAGTTAATAATACAAGGAAAGAATCCACAGTTTTGCTGATAGGTGGTCTCTAACCCCACCATCACAGACCATTTATTTATAAAAAAAAAATCCTTGTATATCTTATCTGACATTACCAATCTTCTCAAAAGAGAATTAGGACTGGATACATGAGCACAAACAAAAATTATGACTTAAAGGAAACATCTTTGATTTCAGCTCTTTATAACTAAGAAAACTTCAGTTACAGTGACCCAACCCTTAGGAAAGATCTATGTTGTAGCAGTCATTATTCGAGGCTCTGAGAACCTAGGATGAGTGAGAAAGTGACTCCATTTTCTGTGGACCTCTTTATCCTCACCGCACTGTTGCAAAGGTTCATAAGTTGGTGTTTTAAATGCGTTCTCCTAAAAATTATTTATACATATATACATATATGTGGATCTTTCCGTGTTTATGCATGTTTTTGCTTTCCTTTTATATAAAATAAAGATAATTTTAAGTTCAATAAGGAACCCCCATTGGGGTGATCTCAGGAATATCCAGATATAGACAAATGCTTCATATGGCTAAAGGATGGTTGTCTAATACTAGAGTAGCCCAGCCATTCTATTCTGTAAAAACAAGATCTTAATTCTGCAAACATCTGCCAGTTTTAAATATGTAAGTTTCTCTCCAGCATATTGGTTAACTCCTGTAAGAATGTTGGTAACTGTAAGTATATTGAATATGTGTGATTTATTGTCCTGATTGCACATCTCTAAAAGTCATTAGTATTCTGAAACAATTTAGTCACTTTTGTTCTTCAAGAAAGTACAAAATCATTAGTTTTCTTCTAAACTCAGTTGGGTTAGAAAAATTCATTTGCTTCTTGGGAGGTTCAAGATTGAGGATTCATATTGCACATAAAATATTAATCTTTGGTCCATTATAATTTGCAGCCTTTGTTAATAATGTATTAGATAGGCTTATTTCATAGATATGAATGTATAGATGGGTACACTTTGGGATGTGCTGGTCAGACATGATTCTGAGCTCATTCTCATGCCGAGTCCAATCTAATGCTTATTGGTTTAATGTTCTGAGAAATATGACTTAGTTCATAAAAAAGATTTTTCAAAGTGTGCTTACCCAAACATGGCTTCAGTAAAGACTGTCTTTCTGATATTGATCAAGCTATTGTCCTTTGGTACACAAATGATTAATTCTCTATTAAATCTTAAGATATGGACAAGCCCCAGGACAATGTTTTTAAACACTCTCAAGATAAAAGTACAACTAAAAACAAATAAATAAATGAACAAAAAACAAGACTCCTAAGCTGCACCATTCCTAGTGCTTCTACTGTCACAGCATAGATAAAGTAGTCTAAGATTTATAACGCATTTGAATAATTATAAACAAGATTTTAGGCTCCTGTGTTCTCCATATCCAACAGTATCCCATGTGTTTGTATTTCTCAAGGATTACAAATATTCTATTCTTTTGAAAATTAAAAATTAAAGGCTTAAAAGAAAATATGAAGTTCTCTAATGATAATTCAAATTTATTATGAATAAATAGTGCATTAAATATTGTATGTTCCCATAATTTTTATAATATTAACAACTTAATATGTATGCTATTCTTACATTTTTAATAATTTGAAGTGATTTCCTAAAATGTGCTTTAAGTTTTGAAATGAATATAGTGTTCAACCTTTGAAAATAGTCTTCTACTCTATCAGCCTATTGGGTGTGGTGTGGGAAAAATCCTGTACTAAGAAGATTATTATATCTCTGTACTCATTATCTTCATGAGCCCTCTACCGTAGCCAGGCAGTGCCCAGCCTCCTTTCTTCCCTCTCTCTTCTGTAGAGTTCATTATAAACATATATTCCTTTCCTAAAATGCCAAGACCACTGAAACAACACTGATCTCACAATTCCTTCAATTAGTTATTATTCACCCCCTCTAAGACTTTACCCATGATTTATTTCAACTCAGAGAACAAAAGATCTTATATTTATTTATCAGTTTCTACCTGAAAAATCTACCTGCATTTAGAGCATGTTTAATTCATTTATTTACTGACTAATCAAAAATTACTCCCAAGCTAGAGTATTGCTCAGGGGTAGAGCCTTTGCCTGGGGTATGCAAGATGCTAGGTACAATCCTCAGTGCTGACAAGCAAGCAAGCAAGATGAAGTAAGAAACTCACTTTGAATTTGTAATCTACCAGGTACTCTGATGGAGGTATTGGCTATATAATAGTGATTAAAACACCCAGTTTCTACACTAAATGAATTTCATCATCTGAAAAGAATACTGTAAAGTTGCTGTGTTCAAGTCTAGAATAAATTTGAAATGCTAGCTTATGTGACCTGGGTTTTGGCTTGTAGACATTGTGTGCAACTTGTTTGTAGCCAATAGGACAGTGGCAGGCAGCCTACTCTTTGAATACTGGTCCAATCTGGCTCTAGCCTATTTTATCCTGGTTGTTCTTTCTGTTCCCTCATGCTTAAGATTAAGAATCTCTACTTGCTTGTAACTGACTTCATATCAGGAGCCAGGTGTTATAATTGGGGTCAGGCAGATTCTTAAGGGTTAGCTTTTCAATGATTCTGATACTCTCTTGTTAATTTCCCCTTATTTATTTGTCTATATTTGTGTGGGCACAGGTGTGCCATGGCGTGCATGTGAACGTTAAAGGACAACTTTCAGGTGTTCCATCCTTCCCCATGTGGATCGCAGTAATGGAACTCAGGTGGTCAAGCTTGGTGGCAAGTACGTTTACCCATAGAGCTGCTATGCTGTCATTGTGATTCCTGTAACAATCGCAACCAATGTACAATAGTTCTACATAACTCAACAACACGTAACAGTCCTCATCCTCCAATGAGCTTTGCCTAAAATTTATCTTACAGGGTCATGAATGCACTTTTGATTTTTGATATGACCATCACATGGAATCATGCCAATTCCACTTTAGAGAACATTCGCTTTCCTCTTTGTAGACTTAAACTTCCAGGCCAATGGTTCTTTGGAGAAGATGAGGGGAGAATTACGACTTGTTTTTCTTTTGTGCCATCTCTGCCAGTATGGTTTCTTTGACTCCCTCTCATTATGTATTAACTCTACCTTTGGAAGTCCACGCCTTCATGCAGTGCTAGATTGCAGCGACCCCTTCTGAATTCCCAGCCATCAATCATAACATTATTTACCTTTGTATTCTTGATACCTACTATACCAGATGCTCATAATAAATATATGTGTGGGGGACAGAAATTGGCATATTCAACTCAGTTCATCCTTAGTGTATTTTGTTCACTTAAGAAAGGGGTCAGATTTTATTGTTTACCCACTATATATTTCCAGAACTCTACCACAGAGAGTTTTAATTGAAAAAAAAAAATGAGTCAGTTTGGTAAACTGTGAAGCCATTCCCTTGATCTGGTGTGTTTACTTTCTATAAACAAAAGCAGGAAATTGTTCTGTAGAATTGTAAGTTTTCAAATGTTGCTCATTCATGATCCTTTGTCAATAATCTATTTTATTTTTTTACAATTTCCAACAACTGAGATGATAGACAATGGGACCGTCCACCTGAAAGAGCATTCCTGGTCGACCCATGTGTTACAGGTCCTCCTGTAGTCAGCCCTCAGTTCCCAGGAAGAGTCAGTCCTGCTGCTGTGCTCCGCATGCAGTACGCTCTCAGCTTTGACTGACTGGATTCTCAAAGTGTTCTCAGGCACCTTTTAAACAGAGTGCCAAGAGGTTTTTGTTTTTCTTTCTAGTTTTCAAGGGCACGGGATTAATAGAAACAGTCAGCCTCTGTTTTGATATCATTGTTTGGTAAAGGAATACAGAGACATAATTTCAGGTATTTGGCAAATGTGAATGACATTTTAGACATGCTGGATTATCATGATAAATGTGTCCCTCTCTCTTATCTAAGGCACACAATGAACGCATTGAGAACCTTGTGACATTTTATAGCCACGTGGAAGTCTAACTATTCTTTCTCCTGCCGCAAACTCACCAAGTTAATATTTTTAAAGAAGATGATTATACATATATCAACACAATTCATATTACTTTATGAAGATGTAGCCCAGTATTATGTAAAGAGACTTCAAAACTTCCCAAATTTGAATAAAAAATTACCAATCTTTAGCTGCAGATTAAAAAGAAAATAAACTCAGCAATTAGCAAATCACTGTTCTTTCATTTTTAATATTTTGTCTAAGACAGGGATTTCTATTTCTTCTGCCTTCACAGAAGTTGCACTCTAATATGGAAAAAAATTAAAACAAAACACTGCAGAAAGTAGCAAGGGTAACTAGACCACACGGTGGTAGAAGTTGTCTTTGGACACATGGCATTTGTGCAGAGATATGAATGATCATAAAATATTAACCGATAGTTTAGAAAGCCGGAAGAAACAAATTCAGGGAGAGGCAACAATAAGTGGAAATCCTCTGATGAAGGAAGATCTAATAAAGGATAAGGAGGTCAGAGGTTGATATCACATTGGTCTGAAGAGGCAAAGCTAGTAATGAAACCACAGGGAGAGTGTGTTGGATTTACTTTGCCAGGGAAAAAGAGTTCAAAATGTATTTAAGTAAAATGAGAACCAGTTGGAGAATTTTAAATTAAAAGGTTCTGATAGTGTTTAAAAACATGGCTTTGGGACTCTGGGAAGACAAAAGCAGGAAGAGGAAGCTAGGGGAGTTGACCATATTAAGCCTTTGGACTATGACATGTGATAAGAACTATTTGTGCTGTGTTGAAAACAGAATGCAGGACTTGCTGATAGTTTTATTATAGGCAGTGTGGAAATGAAGTTGGGTCACTCCGACTTCATTCATAACAGTGAGACAGCTGCAGGTAGGGGGCTTGACATGGAGGAAGGAAAACCTGAGGGCTCTTTCTGGGGCATGGTAGATGACCATCATTATGCCATTACAATGGAGTTTATAAAATCATAGAAAAGGAAGCTTTTGCCTTGTCTCAACGTCTCCCATAAGCAACTGCAAATTCAACACAGCTCAGGGGTTTCCTTTTATGTACTATTTGGATAAAAGTTAATGAAGGATTTTATGCTTTTGCTAGTCATTTTCAGATTTTAAAATGAGTCCTCCAGTTATTCCATATGCAACTTTACACGATCTCAGATTAATAACAAATATCCTCATTTTCTTTCTAAATTTACAACCACTTGCTCTCAAGCATCCGCTTAGCAATCTGGAAATGTGTGTTTGTTTGCCTTCTGTCTTCCCATTGCTCACACCTCTCGATCCTCGACTAGTTGAGGCTCGCAAATACATAAGGCATCGTTGGATGTATTATTTTATTATTTCTTGCCTCCCTTAAACACTGTCTTCTAGAGGACTAGGGGCTTCTTGGCCACAGTCACTCACTTCACTTGTTACAATGTTTCTTTCAAATTCTTTTTATGATTTCACACACACACACACACACACACACACACACACACACACACACACAATTTCGATCATTTTTTTAGACTCATTACACAGTTCTCTCTCCAATTGAAATCCTTATTCTTTGTTTATTTACTTATTCTTTCTTCCTACTTGATTTCTTTTATTTTGACCCACTGAGATTAACTGTGGTCACTTCTATGACCATATATGGGGGATTTCCTAGTAAAAAATGAATAACTCTTCCCATGACCCCTCCATTTGCTCTCAAATTCATTAGACCTTTACTTATTGTTGTCAAACATATGCACATGTCTGTGTTTGCCTCTGTGTGTGTGTGTGTTCATCCAGGCAGTGTTGTTTTTTTGTATTGGTGTTCTGAGCTGACTATGAGTTGGGATATGCTTTCAGGGAGACCTTTTCTCAAACATATAAGGAACAACAGTGTATACAAACCACAACCGTTTTCATCCTCTTGAATGTCCTTGTCTTTGCTTAAGGGAAATCACAGGCAGTGCTGTCTACTGCATTCTTCCAGGTATTTTCTCTTACTTGGTCACTTTTCAAAACTTTTCAAGCAGTAAAATGAGACTTAAAAAATCCCAAGACTTCGAAACTATTCCTATCAATAGTTTTAAGAACTAAAATACTTACTTATAAATAACAGGGTCATGGGAAAGGATCAATATGTTTTTCATTATCTTCAAAGCTGTATTTCAGAAACTTTGTGCACACACAAGTATCTGTCTAATCTAATACTGAACTATGAAGGCAAAGTTGCAAACAAAGCTATAGTAAATGGGAATCACTAATGCATACAAACAGCAGCTGTGACTGTTTTGACCATATCCACGCTGCCTGCACTGCTACTTACCTTGTGCTGTCTAGTCTATTTTCATTAAAACACTCTACTTGCACAATGATGTAGACCAAAACCTCTCTAAAGATTCAGGTCTAGCTATAAACCAGACAACAGTGACCTAGAGGCGTAGCTAACCAGTAGAGTGCTTGCCTAGCATAGCACAAAGCCATGGTTTTGACCTCCAACATTGGAAAACAAACAATTCACTACTATAGGTTGACCCTGACATTGCTTTTCACTTTTCATCTCAGTAATTTATTTTGTATTTTTTTTACTTAGATGCTCTATGTCATATGTAGCCAAGATGGTTGTAGAATGCATATGAATTTTCTAAGTCCACTGAATTGTTGAAATCTCAGAATTTTTCTGAGAACAAGCAAGCAAACATAAAACAATACTGGGGCAATTACAATTCCAAATCTTAACATATATTTCAAAGCCATAGTGTTAAAAAATGATGCGGCTTTGGCATAAAAACAGACTTGTAGACCAAGGGGAACAAAGTCAAAGATGCAAACATGAGCACATGAAACTTTGGCCAGTTAATATTTGACCTAGATATCAAAAATATGCTGGAAAAGGAAAAACATCTTCAGTAAATGGTGTTGGGGAAATTCAATGCTTACATATAGAAAAATGAAATTAGATTCACATCTGTCACCTTGCAAAAAAATTTAGATTCAAATAAATTAACAACTAAATCTGAGACACTAAAGCACATGAAAATGCTAGAAGAAAACTTAATACCCAGTGTGATATATGTATAGGGAAGGACTTACTCCATATGCCCTCAGAGTTAAGGTCAGCAATGGAGAAGTGGGACACTGTGGAATGGAAAAGTTTCTGCATAAAAAAAGAAACAATCAAGTGGGTGGAGAAGAAGCCCACAGATAAGTAAAGTCTTTACTCCTCTGTGAGGAAACTTCTCTTTACAACAGGTAAAGGCCACTTCAGAAAACCCTAGCCAATAATATGCATAATTGTGGGTTATAATCCCAATAGATACATCTACTAAGTAGTCCAATACCTAAAGCTCGGGGAACATTGTGGAAGAGGGGAAAGAAAGATTTTAAGAGCCAGAAAAATAGATACTTTGCTGTGAGACTGTATCTCCTAGTAACATTAGAAGCTACACCTGCAGATTCTCACCAATTTAGCCCCCAAACTCCATCTGAACAAAGAGACACCAGTGAGCATGCTAAGCTGTGCAGCTGAAAGTCCACAAAGCCTCAGCCCCACATGGAGGACTACAGGAAACTCAGAAAACTTGGGAGTTGGAGAAGAGGCTTCCCCAGGAAAGAGCACACTAATTGGCTACCCAGTGCCAAATGATCTCACCATATCACTCTTTTTTTTTACATTATTTTATTTATTTATTTATTTATTAAAGATTTCCGTCTCTTCCCTTCCACCGCCTCCCATTTCCTTCCCCCTCCCCCAATCAAGTCTCCCTCCCTCCTCAGCCCGAAGAGCAATCAGGGTTCCCTGCCCTGTGGGAAGTCCAAGGAACCCCCACCTCCATCCAGGTCTAGTAAGCTGAGCATCCAAACTGCCTAGGCTCTTACAAAGCCAGTACGTGCAGTAGGATCATAAACCCATTGCCATTGTTCTTGAGTTCTCAGTAGTCCTTATTGTCCGCTATGTTCAGAGACTCCTGTTTTATCCCAGGCTTTTTCAGACCCAGGCCAGCTGGCCTTGGTGAGTTCCCAATAGAACATCCCCATTATCTCAGTGTGTGGGTGTACCCCTCGCGGTCCTGAGTTCCTTGCTCGTGCTCTCTCTCCTTCTGCTCCTGATTTGGACCTTGAGAATTATGTATGTGGGTCTCTGTCTCTGTCTCCTTTCATTGCCTGATGAATGGACCCAGCAATACTACTCTTGGGAATATAACCAAGAGAGGCCTTATCATACAACAAAAGTATATGCTCTACGATGTTCATAGCAGCATTGTTTGTAATAGCCAGAACCTGGAAACAACCTAGATGCCCTTCAATGGAAGAACAGATGAAGAAAGTATGGAATATATACATATTAGAGTACTACTCAGCAGTAAAACAAGGGCTTCTTGAATTTTGCATGCAAATGGATGGAAATAGAAAACACTATCCTGAGTGGGGTAAGCCAGACCCAAAAATAGGAGCATGGGATCTACGCACTCATATTTGGTTTCTAGCCATAAACAAAGGACATTGAGCCTATAATTAGTGATCCTAGAGAAGCTAAATAAGGAGAACCCAAAGAAAACCATATCACTCTTTTTCTGTTTTTTTGAATTCACTCGGGGGCACAGGCCGGCCTAGAATTCCCTACGTAGACCAAACTAAAAATCTTCCTACCTTGATATCACCAAACTTGAAGTGACAAGGCTAACACTACCACATCTATCTCTCTCATATAACACAGTGACCTAAAATTGTTTCTGATCCTGCATCTATTTTTGATGGAGGAAGGTCATTGGTTAATTAAATAAAGAAGCTGCTTGCCCTGATAGGTTAAAACATAGATGGGAGGAGTAAACAGAGCAGAATGCTGGGAGGAAGAGGAAGTGAGGTAAGACACCTCAGACAGAAACATGCTCCCATCTCCAGGGCAGACGGGAAAGCTCTGCTCTCTGGCGCACGCGATGAAGCTCCGACCCAGGATGGACGTAGGCTAGAATCTTCCAGGTAAGTGCACCTAGGGGCGCTACACAGATGATTAGAAATGGGCTAAATTAATATGTGAGAATTAGCCTAGAAGAGGCTAGATAGAAATGGGACAAGCAGTGATTAAAAGAATACAGTGTCCGTGTAATTATTTCAGGGCATAAGCTAGCCAAGCGGCTGGGGTGCTGGGGACACAGCCCCGCCGCTCCTATTACAACATATTTTTTAATAATTTAACTCACTAGAACATCATGTGCCATGTATTATTATAGAAAGGCACGATGGCTCTACAGTAATTTGTAATACAAACATTAAGAACATACTTAATGTTCTGAATTACAGCCATTCTAAAGAAAGCCTTTAAATCACATTTTTGGTATCAAGAGTAACTGATTCTTAAATATAAATCTTATGATGAACTTCAAGTAACTTAGAAAATGACCCTAAAGACAAGTGTATTCAACCAAATGTAGAGTAGAAAACAATGAAAGGCTCAAGATAATTATTTGGCGTTTACCAATGTGATTCATATGAAATTATCATTATTTGCCTTTGGTACTTCAGACACACCACAAAATTAACTCTAGTACAATGAATGGAGACAATATAGGCATTAATGGATGAGATTTCTTTTTACATCCTCTGAAATTAAAGTAGTATTTAGTCTAGACTCTAAATGAACACTTACCAAAAAACTATGTGGTTAATAAAAATAATTTGTTAAAAGAACCTACACAATTTTCTAGGGGCCTATATTACCATAAAGGAAATGTGTATTTGTCAGAATACATGATGAAAAAAACACTATATCTTTGATGAACTAAGAAAATGATTTCTTTCTTAATAAAAATGCTATTGAGCTACAATTATATATGTACACATAAACTTACACAGAATTCCTCACAAAAATTTAAATCTTTTCTTTTCCTCTGAAATTCTATGTGGTAAGCAATTTTCAGAATCAGAATGCATTAACACAGACCGTTAGTGATGTCTGCAGTGAGGGAAAATACCACTTTATTAGGGCAATTCATTCACAAGAAACACAACATATTAACAGGCATAAAACAGAAATACTAGAATTCTTAAAATTAATATTCTAATGCCAACATGTCTTTACTGGGTAAAATAATTAAATACTATGATATGTTACAAATAAATTTTTTTACTTTGAAAAATATAATTTTATTTTCTTAATCAAAAAGAAGTATATTCGTGTTAAATTTAGAATATTTAGCTTTCCATTGATCTCTCAAATACTTGCCAGATAGACACTAACAGTACTCAGAACTGTGAAGTTAATATCCAATACCACATTTTCTAAGAAACCCCTCAAGGCATTGGTAATTTTAATTCAAAAATGAAAAAGGAACTTTAGCATTGGAATTCTAAGCAACAATGGATTTCAAGAGCTAAGATTCAGATCCTTTGAAAAACAGAATTTTTTTTAGTTTTTGAAGGACTCAAACCTAACACCTCAAATAGAATACAGTATGTCCCAACTCCCAGATTATTAAATTCATTACTTCACCTTAGAATAGGAAAACTATAAAATGATTTTTTAATTATATAAAACATAAAGTACCCAGGTTAAGTTGTAAGAGCTTGAAACATTAACAGTCTTTTGCCTAATTTCTTTTGGTATCAAAGATAAAGTCTTATATGCTCTTGAAGATGAGTGATGTTTTATTCTTCAGTTAATATTAAAGACATTTAGATATTCAAGCTGAGATTCAGAAGAGTAATATTCATCACCTTGAGTTAAGCTTAAAACACAATATCCATTTTTAAGAAAAGAGAATTTAAAAACAGTTTTGTAATGACGCAAATTTTACAAAGGATATGTCTTAGGATTTCTACTGCTGTGATAAAGAGATTGTCTTGAACAAAACAACAAGAAAGTGTTTCTTAAAGCAAGAATTTAACATCCAATGAATCAAGCTTATAATGAGAAATTGGTCATAAATTTCTGTTATTATATATAGATTCACTTCATGTAAAGGATCTATAAATAAATGTAACCTTATTTATTCAGGTTACATTTGCATCTAGACTTGCAATCTTCTAAAAACATCTGAAAATATGTGCAACAAAAGTGAAAAAATTGTGAGCTTCCTCTGTATCTGTTTAGGAAGAGGCAGGCCTCCCATAAATATCAACAAAGATGGCATATTACGTTTTGGTAGGACTATGCATCTCCCCTTGTATTAAGCTGGACAAGGCAACCCAGTATGAGTAATAGGTCTCCCAAAGCCCTCAAAATTTTTAGGGACAGGGCCTGCACCCATTGTTAGGAGTCCAACAAGTAGACTATATAATTCGTTCTCTCTGTCTCTGTCTCTGTCTCTCTCTCTCAGACACACACATACACACACACATACACACACACACACACACACACACGAGTCCCATGCAGGCTCCTGGTTGTTGGTTCAGATCCTGAGCTCCTATGGGTCTAGGTTGGTTGAGTCTGTGGGGTTTCTTGTCATGTCCATAACCCCTCTGGCTCCTACAAGTCTTCGTTTCTTCTTTAAGGGTCGCTATCATCTTTATATAGTTATGTTAAGCTCATGTTTTTGTGCTTTGTCTGAATTAGAAAGTTCATATCTCATTGTCACAGAATACCTGGCTTTGGGAGTTCCATATTGCCTTTTGTGTTTTAATGTATTCTTGCACTGGCATTTAGGCATCCGGATTATAGGTCTAGGCGTTGATTCCTGGGCTTGTTTTTGTTGGATGGGTGTTTTGGTCCTTGATTTCTGTTTTTCTCTTCTGATCTAAGTGGCCAAATGTTCTAGTGAATAGTGAGTCTTCTGGTCTAAAAGGGTGTCTCCTCTGTGATTTGAGCGGTCTTGGGTCCCTAGATCTGGCTTGGCTTCTGGTAAGGCTGAAGTCTTCTTCTGAAATTGTAGGCCAGGATATGGCACCCAGGAGAGGGAGTACAAATTTCTTTTAAACATCAGATTTCCTTAAAAGTTTTAAGTCACTAGCTGCTCCAGGAAAATGCATTACATTGGATGTTCATTAATTCAACCCCTTACCTATAGATAATTTTTTTATAATACCAATTGGCTGGAAGAGTTTTAAAATTATTCTATCTAACAATCTGGAACTGATACTTTCCGGGGATGAAATCCCACCCATTCTTTGTTCTAGATGTCACTTTTAAATCCTTTCTTCAACTTAAGTTCAACATTTCAATCAAAAGTTGATGATTAGTAGTAATGGGAAACTTAGCTTCCATAAGGAGATCTATGTTTATATGCCATCACTGATACTCCACTGTCAGGGTAGAGTAGAATACATGTTTTCATGTAAATTTTTCTTTTTCTTTTTGTAATAGAAACTATATTACATGGTATCATGGGCCACTCAAGTCGATATCTTATTACAGGATGTCATATTTCCTTTCTTAATGTCACAATTGCTCGTTGGTTTGGTATTCTTTGGGATACTAGAACTTTAGCTAAGACTAGTTTTCTTGCTGTGAAATTATAATTTAGCAATTTGCACTAATATAATTCATGGCATATATAAATGATCTGTCATTGTTTTATCATTTCTTTTAACATTTGTGAAATTTCCTTTTATTGGAATTTTGTTTCACCTTTAAAAACATTTTATTTATTAACCACTAAGTAGTGGCTCAATGGTTAAGACAACTTATTTCTCTTGCAGAAGACCTGAGTTTGTATCCCATCACCCACATGGTAACTCACAACCATCCATGACTTCAGTTCCAAAGTCTTTGATTTCTGTGGACACCAGGTACACATACACACATTCAAAACACCCCTATGTTATATCTATATCTATTAAAATATTTATTTCTATATAGTATATAGATATGATAATGTGTTGAGGAGATAGAGAAGTGAGATTGGACCCAGAAGCAGATGGGGGTAAGTTGCTCAAAATACATTTTATAAAAATTTTTAAGTAATAAAATGTTTTTAAAAACTTGCAAGTGGGAACATATATTTTAGGGTAATTAAACTCTTCAGAAATATAGGAAATATAAACTATGAATAGTAAAGGCAAATAGCCTTTAAACTTCTAAATCTGTGCTAGGCCCTCAAAAGTCAGCTGTTGTCTTACTTCATCAGTACCTCTGACTAGTTAGATAGCTCGGCTCTTAAAAAAGGGGGTTCTTTCTATTTTTAAGGAAAAGTAAATTATTTTGGATTTTGTTTCCAAAATACAATGAGCTATTATCATGAAGAAAAATAGGGATAGAAATATTTCCTTCTCTCTCTCTTTTTCATTTTACCCTTGACATTGGGATCGGAGGAAGACTCCATAGGAAATGACTGAGACACTTCTGTGAAACTTGAGTTATTCCTTAGCTGAGCCAGTCGTTTGAAACACCAGCCTGCAGCTAGGAGTGGCCAGTGCACAGACCAAGTGTGGCCTTGCCTTCCATGAAATTGATTGTAAGCAATGAAAAGAGGAGCAGTGTCAGAGACTGGGCTTAATAGTCTTATAAATGGTGACCAACCCCGATTTCCTCTTATTTAATCTTTGTACAATTAGATCTTTTTCAGGCTAGACTCTACTGCCCTTCACAGTTTTATCACTATTAATAATCATAACGTAAGTGTCTGAAATTTTAAGTGTGTACTTTGTCAAAGGAGACTTAAGTCACTCGTTCTTCACATTCGAACAAATTTGTTGAAAGGAAGCTGTTTTCCCCCTTTGAGCAATTAGTACCCTCCTCTTAGCAATTGGATTACCAGAGATGACTAAGGAAGTGCTTGAATTAGGCCTTATGTCCCTTGTACATCCAGTTGCCCAATTGAGACTCCCAATCTGCCTTTTAGCTCCCTCTGGCTCCTGGAGAAAACTAGAAGAGGTGCTGAACATTTGTCCTTGATTCAGATCTGCAGGGTTGTTTAATTAAGTGGAGTTTCCTCAGTCCAGCCTTTAAGGCAAATCTGTTGAGAAGTCCAAAATGATGAAAATAGCATAGTGACTTTCTTTTCTATGTTCAAGTTGATTTTCTTCTTCCTAATTATATTTCTTATGTGTTTGTAGGCTTAGCTATTTAAAAAATTAGAAAATGCAATCATAAGATGTGTGGGAAGATAACTCTTAAAATGATTGCATGTAGATCACCATGAAGATCATATTGTCCAACACATACTCCATTAATCACCCCCTCCATAGGCTGGGCCTTAGCAGTGCCCAAAAGGAAAGGACTGTCATTAGGCAGAAATGATGTGAGAAATAAAGGGTGTGTTCAGGTTTCTCATTACTAAACTTCACAAATCTGAAGTCTTTAATATAATGGATATCATTGTAAATCTCAAGAAGGTATTGGTGTTTTGAATACTTTGTATGTGAAACAAGACAACAGTATTATTGATATAAATACAAACTATATTTTGAGCATCATTCAGTAGTTGAATTATCTAGGACTCAAGAAAATGTAGGGTTTTCCTCAGAGACTTTATACAAAATTATTGTCCATTAAATGAGCTTGAAATGATTGTTTACATTTTTAAATCTTGACTATCCTGTTAAGAATATTTCATTTTTTTACATTCCCCTGGGTAGTAAGACAAACTTTTCTGGTTTGGTTTTGATAAGGCTGAACTGTCCACTTTATTTTCCATTCTGTTTTTCAAATTTTTATCTACTTGACATCAAAGCAAAAGTAATAAAAGGAAACTTTTCTTCTGGCATTAAATTGAGTACTATGAGATTGCTTTGAAGAGTAAGCCAGACAAGAGAGAAACAGGCATTGCTTCAAGACACAACATCTGTGGAATGCTGTACTATTCTGGAAGAATGGTATCTTACAGCTGTCTTCTGGATAACTATCCAGCCCATCAGGACTTGCATGAAGCTTATGTTGCAAGTCTCAGGCTCTGAGGCCCCATCGCTGGATAAACAATAAAGAAACAAGACAGAATGAAGTATTTGGAGAGAGCGGCACTCCTAAGGTGGGCAGTATGCAATGATTCTCGACACGTGGCCCTGAGAAGAAAACTGAAGGGTGTTGAAAAGGGCACAACATTTCCCTGAAGGCCAAGCTTTTAGTCAGTCTCCTCTGATGTAGAAGGCTGGGAAATTTATGCTTGGAGAAAAAACAAACTGACTCCAAGGTTGCTCTTTTTTCTTCTCTATTTATCCTTACCAAACAGCATCTTCCTCCTTTGATCATCCAGTTACTACATTGTGGATTTAAAAGCCTTTCAAGCTTTTGACTTGTTGGCTGGTGCTATGCAATAATTTTTCACATTAATTCCTTAAAGTCCAGTAATAGATGGCTAAAATATTAATTGATTTCTTTGGTGGTCTATTTTTGTCAGGACCCAGGGCTCATGCTAATTCATATTGCAATAGATGATTTATCTAGGTAAAATTCATTAGACTTTTTTAAATTGAGTTTTATTGAGCTCTACATTTTTCTCTGCTCCCCTCCCTGCCTCTCCCCTCCCCTTCAACTCTCCCCCAAAGTTCCCATGCTCCCAATTTACTCAGGAGTTCTTGTCATTAGATTTTTTTATGTATTTGTAGCTGATGTTGAACTTTAGGCCCTCCTTCCTATTACATCAGAATGCATGGATTGCATTCATGCCCTTTAAAATAAATATAGTGCTTATTTGATCATGAGAGTTTGATCACATCCTAGTATTTTAGAGTACTTTTCAAGGAACCACCGTATACAGCACTCATGCTCAGATGGGAATCACATGCTTAACACAGATTCCCAACATTCTCACTGTCATAAACTGTTCTACTGGTGTGTAAACTAAGGATGAAAAAGCTGTTTCCAGACAGAAGTGCATGATGGAGCCTATTTCTTGAGATGTTTATGGTGACAATTCCACTGCAATTTCTACTGAACATCTTAGGTTGGACTAGTCAACCTCCAATCCCACTTTTGCTTCACTGAGCTGGCCCAAGCCTTCCAGGGTATGATACTCATACTGCTGCTACTTCTCCTTCTACTCCCTTTCCCACCTCTTCCTGCCCTTTCTCCTTCTCCTCTTCATCCTTCCTCTTCCTCCTCCTCGGGTCCTCTTCCTTCTCCTCTGCTGCAGCAGCAATGTATGTGTGGAGGTGAGTGCATGCATGCGAACAGAAGCAAAGAAAGACAGACTTCCAGTGTCATTGTCCACCATTGTCTACTTTACTTCTTGAGAAACAACCTTCCATTCCGTTAGATGGCTGGTCAGTGAGTCAAGAAATCCAGTGAGATCACACAGCACTGATATTAGAGTCTCACACTCTATCATATCTCATCAGGATTTTGTTATGTGGGTGTTGAGGATTGAAATGAAATTACTCAGGAATTATTACAAATAATGCATTCGAGGGATGGTAACAGTATGGAACAGTCCATTGTGGTATTATATTTGCTTTCTAAAAGACAATGCAGGGAGTCTTTAAGAAATTTATATTTTCTATGTTCTTGGAAATTTAAAATAAATATGGAGAAATATGACTAAGTATAATTGTATTAAGCTATATATTTTTTAAGTTCAAAGGTTTTATGTGGTTTAAAAGTGCATAGTATTTACCCAGATACAGTGTGGTTACTTGTTCTGTAAGTAGTGCAAAGCAAGTTTCTGAGTTGCCGCACAAATCATTGCTCATTTAAAAGAGGTGATTATAAATGGGAGGATGCTTCAGCTTCTGTTTTTGTCTTGTTGCGTGGAATGCCTTTGGTGATTTACACTTAGGACAGATATTGATTTCTGTTCTGCCTTTACCCTATTATGACTACTCTATTTTCCGTCAAGTGTGATGAGTGTTAGATCAACACAAGGGTAGGGTATGAAAATGAAAATGACTCCCTTTTAAGGAAACAAAGTAAAACCTTCCTCGGGGCATCTCTGTCTTCTGTAACCCATCTCTGGCAGCCAGATAACAACACAAATCTAGGCTCAGATATACTTTTGTAGACAAATTTTTCTTTGGGCTGCCAGCTCACAAAAAGCAACACAGAGACTTATTATTAATTATAAAAGCTCAGCCTATACCTTAGGCTTGTTCCACTAGCTCTTAGAACTTAAAAAAAATTTTTTTAAATCTACATTATTTTAATAGCTCAGCTACCTTTACTCTGTACCTCCCATCTTGCTTCCTCTCCTTCTGGCTGGTGGCTCTACCTTTCTTTTTTCCAGAAATCTCTCTGTCCAGAAGTTCCTGTTATAACTCATCTCTAGCTATCGGCCATTTAGCTTTTTGTTTACCAGTCACAGTGATACATCATCACATGGTGTAAAGGAATAGTCTACAACATTTCCCCCTTTTTGACTAAATAAAAAAAAATGTTTTAATTCAGCTTTAACACTGTAAAACTGTATACAATAGGAGGGAGAAGAAAGGGACTGGGAGGCGGGAAGGGAGTGGGAATTTGGATTGGTATTTTTTTTTAAGTAATAAAAAAAAGAAATACGTTAACAATGTCCAGTTCATTTTTTTATTTGGTAAGTTTAGAGAACATACTGTATTATGTATCCTATCTTAGTGCAAAGTTTTATATCTAAACCCTTTTTGTCATAACTTGTATTACCATCTTAAAAATATTACTTTAGACCTTAGAATATCTTATTTAGATAAACAGCTTAAGCTTTTATGCTTCTCAACCTTATAAATTTTACATCTCTTATGTCAGTTTCTTTTCTGAATTTGATAACAAGGAAAACTGTAAAACTGTAGTTATCTAGTCTTCAACCACTATTAGAGAATCATGAAGGATAAAGCACTTCTTGAGTAAACAAGAAGTACAGAGAAAGCCACTTCCGAAATATAGAAATGACAGAGACATCTGGCTGCCTGGACTGTTACCCAAGTTTCCTCTGTAATTTTGGGGCATTCATCATTGGCATACAGGTCTAGAATATATGACAGACATTTCTGTGAAATAGAAAAATTTTTTAAAGGATTGTCACACCTGGTCTTGGAAAAGTTTGGTAGTTACATTCCTTTGTGTTCTACTTGTCCAGTTTGGATAGGAAACTGTCAGGAGTTGAGACAAAATGTTATTAGAAGTAGGCAAATTTTTCTCTGTCATTTTCTTGTAAAGGTATAGTGAAGAAACAATCTTTTAAATAAATAATTATGAGAGGCCATCCTTTTGGTAATAGAGGAAGCCTACTTATAATAAATAATTCTCAGGCTACTAGGACATATCTGTGGACCATTCTTCAACAGGGAGAATAGCCCCACCCCAAACCAATACTTTGTAAATAAGCCATTAAAATAATATGTAAGCAATTTCCTAAATCTATAATTTACCATTACATAAATAACATTTTGCTATCTGATTCAAATGCAGATACTTTAGAAAGAATGTTTGGAAGAAGTAAAAAAGTCAAAAAAGTGGGGATTACAAATTGCTTCTGAAAAAATACAGGCAGGAGATTTTGTCAATTACCTAGGTTATAAAATAGGTTTACAGAGAATTTACAACACAAAGGGCACAGATTAGGAGAGACCGATGGAGGACTCTTAATGACTTTCAAAGATTGTAAGGGGACATTTCCAGTCTGTGACCAGATGTTGGGATAATACCTCATCTAATAATTCATTTAAACAAAACCTTAGATGGTGATAAAGACTTGAATAGTCCCAGGGAATTAACAGCTGAAGCTGAGAAAGGATTGACTGTTGTGGAAGAGAAATTACAGGAGGCTCATGTTTATAGCATAGATCCAAATCTTAATTGCATTCTAGTCATATTGCTTTCCAAAATTTCCCCTACAGAAATTTTAATGCAGAGGGAAGATATTATCTTTAAATGTGTCTTTTTAATCTCATAAACCAAGTAAAAAATTAAAAACTTATATAAAGAAGGTCTCTAAATTAATTACAAAAAGGAAATTGAGACTTCGTCAATTAGCAGGTAAAGACCCAGCAGAGATTATAGTGCCTTTTACTACTAATAAAATTAAAAAATTATGGGAAGAAAGTAAACCTTGGCAAAGAGCTTATGCTAATTTTTAGGAGAGATTAATAGCAATTATCCACAAAGCAATAAAATTAACCTCATAAAAAAAACTACTTGGATTCTTTCCCGAATTATACGTGATACACCAATAACTGAAGCCTGTACATTTTATACTGATGCAAATAAATCAGGAAAAAAAGCAACTAAACAGATTTAAATAAGGTAAAACAAAGACCTTATAATTCTGTCCAAAAGGCAGAGTTATATGCTATTTTCATATACAAAGGGATTTTAAAGGACCTCTCAATATACAGTTGTCTTAGTTATTGAAACCACTAAATTTACACCAGATGATACAAAATTGACTTCATTATTCATTCAGATTCAGCTATAATTCAGATACAATGGGCTTTGTCTCATATACATAGCAGACATCTGATCATATACAGGTCTGCAGGTTCACTAGCGCAAAGTAATGAAAAATTGATCAATTATTGATTGAAAGCATGCTAAAGGCCTCAAAACTTCATAAAAAAACATCATGTCAATAACAGGTTTAAAGAAAGAGTTTTATATTACATGGCAACAACTAAGAAAATTAGAAAGAGATGTCGTACTTGCGTTTTCAATAACCAAATACCATTACCTGCAGGGAACAACCCAAAGAATACTCAAAGAAATAAAATCTGGCAGATAGGTGTGTTTCCAGGAAGAATATGTGGCCCCACAACAACGACTCCACCTGGTTGACAAGACATCATGATGCTGATAACGTTATTATAATACCGGTTTTGGGTACCAGCTGCTCAAGCTGGTTCCAACATGGTTAGCTGAAATGGAGCACCTTCTTACAGCGTTCTGACCAGAACTCCAAATAAAACTTCATAAAAACTCTATCAACTACTAAGAGACCATTTTCAGTTGTATCAGATAGTAACCTTAAAACTTAACCATTGTTTTAGTTGTACAGGATCCCATAGAAAGAACATTGTTCCCATGACAGCTGGGAGTAATTTTAGAAGACGACAATCCTTTTCCCAACAAAGTCTGGTCTCAGGATTAGGGATATCATTTAGAGGTTGATTATTGCTGGTATGGTGTTGGGGGTTGAAGCGAAAATTATGTAGTTTCAAAGATCTCTTTGAAGAAAAGGAAAATTTAATGGGATAATAGGTATATTAGTATGAGCTTATTCACACTAATAATAATAATAATGAGTAATAGAGTGAATATTTGTAGATATTTATAGACAGTTTACATTTGTATAGATTCTTGTATATTGATACAAATTCAAATGATATTTGTTATATTGAATATGGTCCTATTTCTGTTTACAAATTTGTATACCTAATATTTGTATACTTATGCAAAGTTATTTTGTCATATTTTAAGCATGAAAGCTTCTAACTTTCTTTAAGATATTCTGCATATTGATACAATTTTAGGATATATTTGTCATACTGCATTATACATCTCTACCTCTGATCAAGAAACTTATTCATTGTTTACATTTTGAGATCATTGTTTTCATTTGCTGCACAGTTGTTTAAAGATTTCTTAATATTTTAATATGAAGTCTTAGATTTTAAATTATATAAGTATTAAGAATTATAAGTCA
>NC_022009.1:76558231-76585625 GCF_000317375.1 Microtus ochrogaster
CATGCCTCAACCGCTGATAAAATGCATAGTGTCCACACTGGACAAACAGGATATAAGAAAAAATATTTCTAAACCTTGCCAAGACAGGGTTAGACAGTTTTGAAAAATCTTCCTACCTCTAAAAACAGTCTGTCCATTATACTAGGCCTTAGCCAAAGTTGGTTGCTTCAACATTGCAAATGAGACTAATTGCCAGTTGTCTCCATCATCTAGTGCATACTTAAAAGCTGCTTGATTGTACGTCCTGCCTTCACAAGTAATATTATCTCTCTTCTCAGGTCTTCAATGGGTTTGAAGATTAGATAGTTGTAGTTACTTTCCTCTTATGATTTATTCAAGCAAATTCTAATACAAGACTTAGACTAAGGATAAAATAATTTTAAAATATTTGGCATATGTTCCTTGCTTAATATTGTTTATGCTGGTTGTAATTCTAATTTTTATACTCAATATTTGTTCTTATTGTGTATAATTTTGTATTGAACTCTCTTATTTAGACAAAAGGAAAAAGTGATGGGAAATCTTCAGCCAATGGCCTTTGAGAGGGTAGACCATGTGGGGAATGGCTTTTGGGTACTAAAAGTCACAAAGGAGCACTCACTCAGCCTATTCTTGCACACCACACCTGGATTTTGGGTCCCATTCCCGGCATCCTTGTTGTGATCTGTGAGTTTTCTTTTTAATAAAGAAAAATCTTAGTATACCATATTTGGAGCTAGTGTGGGATTATTTGATGCACATTCTCCCCATCTGATGTGTTCTGCTTCATAGGCATTACTACCTTCAGCTTCTTTTTGTGCCTGGTCAAGTGAGTGTGCAACTTAATAGAAAAGAATGCTTCTCCCTTATTGGGTTATCAGGATTGGAGACACTGAGAGACCAATTCACATTCTTCTATGCTGTCTTGAGTCCTGGTTTTGCTTGGCCTTCTCCTGCTCAGATACCCTCCCAGATTACTATCACAGGATACCCTCTAAGACTCCTGACTCACTAGAAGGAGATTCACCTTCAAAAGTCTTTAAACAGTTCCCTTATGAGCTTTCTCAGCTTTCACAATGATGAAAGGTCAATGTTTACTAAGCCCCCAAATCGGCTACATGTGTAGTATCATTCATAGGGTTCTGTACCCCTTGAATACCTAATGGATGTGTATGTATGTTTGTGTGTGTGTGTGTGTGTGTGTGTGTGTGTGTGTATGTATGTGCATATGTGTTCTGCTTTATATCCCCTGTAAGGACCAGGACCACTTTACATGAATGATACTAATCTGTCTTTCTCAATAACCAGTAACTTCAATGAAGAAAGGAACTTTGTTTTCCTCCAGGCTTTCCTGATCTATGTAACAGTGCCAGACTCATTAAGTGAATAGTAAGTATGTATTATACAAAGGATGCCTTTGGTAGTGATCAAGAGTAAGTAAAAATGTTTAAACTGTGGCTTGCAGAAATAATAGGTCTTAAGAAAATAAGTAAGGCAAAATAATGGAAAAATAGATGGAAGGAATTATTTTTCCCTCGAACAAGCTAAATAATAAAGCACCCATTTCTATACATGACTAGGTACTTGTCGTGACAACAGGCAAGGTTACTCTCTGCATGTGTAATGTGCATAGTTTTGTCAACTGTTAAAGACTAATCAACACTGGCTCACAGTCAGTGACTGAAATTGCTAGAAAGGAAAAGAGCCTGTCAATTATGCAGTTATGTTCCACTTTGGAATTGCCATGTAGTCGCAAACAGACATTTGGCAGAAGCATTGAGAGAGAAATAAGGCATCCTTGCAAGCACACACTTTCTTCTCTTCTGTAGCACTGTGGGCTCTGACTGAAATTTGTTTGTTTTGTGAGAGAAATTCTCCTCTCGAAAATGCACCGTGCTATTAATTAAACAAAGGAAGAAGCAACTGAGGTGGGATCATGCTAAGTCAAAGTTGTCAAATAAAGAGAAGCATGCCAGCAGAAAGCTTCCACAGCGGTTACCTAAGCTGCCACCATTTCCATGCATCTAAGGAAATGCATGTCAAGATTTGTGTTAGCGTTGGCACAGGAATAAACTAATTTTGATTCTCAACTCCCATGTCTGACATCGGTCCAGAAACTTTGTAGCTAAAGCTATCTGCATTTGTGACACAGCCAGTAACTCCATTAGTGCTGTTAGATGGGAAGGTAGCAGGCTACCCTTGGAAAATGGAAATTCAAAATTACTACAAACCTTTCAAAATAGTCAAGCTTATGATTATTTTCAAACCCTATGGCACAACAGACTCAGAGAAGCTATTTTCTCTGGTTACCTGACTGGCCACAAATTTCTATTGCAATTTGCCAATTTTGCTAAAATAAATATCGTGAAAACATTATGTTCTGAAGCTTCTGGTCAGTGTGAGGGATAGTGAGAGATAGTATTTTTATTACCATGAACATTTCCCCACAATAGAGCTAACATTAAATGTCTTCATGTTTAAGATAGTTTTAGTTATTTTTGAAGCTTATCTTCTTTTAACTTTCATCTGATTCATAATATATAAAATGTAGTTCCTTGCCCAAAATGAAAATCCATTTTCTGGGTAATTTATTTGAAATGGATTCTTCTTTGTCATGTGAATAAATATTCATTTTAAGAAATCATCATCATAATAAAAGTATGATGAATTGCTGATTTTGATAAGAGACTTAAACCCACAAATTTCTTTGAGACAATTGCTTCAAAGAGGAGGATCCATGCTGGGAATAAGGAAAAGATCCAACTGATTTTCTACTGAAAAGATGAATGTAGCTCAAGTGGGTTTTGAGTGGAAAGAAAAAAATTAGTCTTCTGTAGTTTGGTGCAGAAAAAATAAAACCCAAATCACACCACATTTGTTTAAATGATTTTTTTAACAGTTCAGTTCTAAAGTGTGCTTTGAAACCTAATCATAAAAAAGAATGCTGAAAGGTCTGATAGTATTATGGTGTGGCCCAAATGTTATAAATGTTATTGTTTAACAGCACACACACTCATACACACAGGCATACATACACACATATACACACACATACTCACACATGGATACACACACATGGGCACAAAGACACATACAGACACACACACAACACATGGACACACACACACACACATGGATACCTCTGTTTTTGTTTTTGCTGTGTTTTGAAATAGGCAGGTCTTGAATTTACCAATAGAGGGCCATAGTTAAGCTGCAATAGATGGCATCTATCATTTTTTGCCACTTTTAATGAGGCAAAAGGACACATGAGCCCTCATCTGCTTTTATGGATATTGCTGTGTAATTGCAGTGTGATTATGGCACACAACAGATTCAGAAATTATCTTTCAAGAAAACAGCTGGTTCTCTTTAACAAACTGAGATGTAATCTTGTCAATTTAAAAAAGCGCAAAGGAAATATTCCAAAATTATATACTGATGATACATAAGCAACACAAATGAAATAACAAAGATTTCCAACAGATAAATCATTGTGGTCTATAGAGTAAAGACAGAATTATAGGTGAAGTGGATTGTGTGTGCCTTGGTTTATGTTATACTGTAACAGATTTCTTGGAGAGATTTATCAAATATGTTTTTCCCTTTTTATTTATTTGTGTGATGATGTAACTCTGTGGGCATATGTTCTCCACATATAAAATACACTCTAGCAAAAAGGACATACAGTGATTCATTTATAAGAAGATTGACAACCAGTCCTCTGAAAAACAAACAAACAAAACTGAGAAACAGCAAGAAAAATCATGAAATTGCTACCATTGAGTTTGTCTTTGGTGGTAATTTCATTGAGAAATATTACCCACAGGTTCCCAAAGCTAAACATGTGGTGCCCAGTTAATGGTGGTATCTAGGAGGTCAAGGAGTCTTTAGGATGTAGAGTCTTGTAGGCAGAAAGGTTTTGAGGATTTGTAGACTAGCCTTACATCTAGTTTGCTTTCTGCTTCCTTTATATAGTTGAGATATGATCTTTTAGCTTCCTGTTTAAGCTCCATGCTGTAATTGCCTTTGTTCCAGCATCAGAGAATCTCCCTCTGGAACCAAGCCAAAATAAACTTTTTCCTTAAGTTTATTTTAGTTGTGGTTACTTTATCACAACAACAATAACAATAACAAAACTATAACTAGTATATGTATTTTTACACTCTAGCTTTTGTTGTGCGAAGTCCTTCTGTATATGTGTTGCTTTTATTGGTTAATGAATAAAACTGTTTTGCCTATAGAAGGGCAGAATAGAACTAAGTAGGAAAACTAAACTGAATTCTGGGAGAAAGTAGGCAGAGTCAGAGAGATGTCATGTAGCTGCTGAAGGATAAAGACACCCATGGGAGCCCACTGGAACTTTGCCAGTGTATGTCACCATCTCATGGTGATGCATGGGTCAATACAGATGGGTTAATATAAGATATAAGAGCTAGCTAGCAATATGCCTAAGTGATTGGACAAGCAGTGTTTTAATTAATACAGTTTCTGTGTGATTTTGGGTTTTGGGTCTGGGATGCCAGAAACCAAAAGAACAGCCTCTGCCTACAAAATGGCACACCAACATGGGCTGAGTACAGCCACATAAAAACTGAGAGAGCTTGAAATCATAGGTACAAAAAACAGAGTTAAGCTCAGCTTCTTGGTAGCCACAGATTTTCAGATAGGCTCTGTTTGCTGGCTTCAAGCAGTAGCATGGCAGCTTCTTTAAGACTTAGCATAAGAAACAGTGACTTCTTGTGTCTTGCTGGAGGCATGAACTCTGGCTCTTTCCAGAGGCTGAGCACTTGAATGGGGTTTGCAGGCAGCTTGTTGCAAGATACTTGGTTACACCATGGGCCTACTGCTTACCAGAGTTGAGCTAGTGAGTCCAGCTTCCTCCAAGAGTTCCCAGAGCAAGCGGTGAACTACCTCTGCCATGTTAGAAGGCTGAGAGAGTAGGAGCCAATATCCAGGGACATGGTGATGACACTTCTTACCATTTTAAAATGTTCTTTGTGAGAAAAGGATTTCAGATACACAATAGGACAGATTCAGACATAAAAGACCTTTAAGTGAGACATGGTGTTTTAAAATATATATATCGCCTTGGGAGAGAGAAGAAAAATTGTATAAACAGTTATAAAACAAAGTCGTAAAGAGACAGGGTAAAGGCATTCATATTAAAGGAGTAAAGAAAATAAGCCATATAAAGAAGAAATATATACAGAGAATCTGAATTATGTATATTATTGTGTTTTCTTTGAGTTTTTTTGACTGGAAATGAGCTAAGTACAGAGAGACATTTTATTGTACAGATTGCTAAACTAAACCAGCAAGGCATCTTGACTTCAAAATTTGGGTCTAAGGATATGTTGTTTTGGAAAAGAGGTTTTGCTTTTGTTTCCACAGAAGAAGAAAACCTGTGGGTTCTTTCCAGGCTACTGTGGTTTTATGGACCAAGACCCTCTGAAAGGTCTTCATGACACTCCCCTCCCAAATACTTTGCCCAACAAAAAGCAGAAAGCAGTTTTGAGAAAACTACACCCAACTTCCCAAATAGTGTTTATAATATTTGTATAATAGCAAAAGAAAGAACTATAATCTCTCTGTAAAATTAATAACAAAACATCTCAAGCTACAGTTTTAATATTAGTGAAATTAATGAGAAAGCTACAGTTTTAATATTATTAGTGAAATTAATGAGAGGACTATATATTCTTTTATACTTGATAGAAAACAAAAAGCAGTGGTGAAGTTGATGAGAAATTTTCTGACCCCTAAACTCCCTGCTTTCCATTCCAACACTGTTTTTCACCTACATTATATGTATGCTCAAATTATTCCTCCATGATATTACCTGGTATTAATTTTCCTTCTCATTTTCATTGACTGCAAATATATCAGATCCTTAATGGCTGTGATAACGCTGCAACAGTGGATTCAGACCATGAAAATCATTATGAGGCATGGCTCTCCTTTCCCACACATTCTGTGAGGAGTAGTTCCACTTCAGTTTCTTTCCTACTCTGATGAATTTGCATCTGATGCCAATAACCCCTATGCTCTGGGAGCCTCATGAAAAGCACAGCTGCATTTTGACCTTTGTTCTTCAAACTTGCAACTACTGAATCATTTTTAACGTTTTTCACAAATGTTTATTTTCCTCCATGTTAGAATAGTGTTTCAAAGTACAATTGTTCAATTATATCATGTGAATATTTTTCTTTCAAAATGATGTGTTCCGCTTTTCCTGTAGATTTTTAATTACCACTGGGCTTCATTTGCATAATCTTGTAAAAACTCAGATTTGGGTTTGAGACTTAATCTTGGTTGAGAAATTCTGGAAAAGCCCATTACCAGTCTTCTGCTACGTGGAAACTCCTGTCTTAGAGAGAAGGTACCACTTCAAACTGAAATGAAGGACAGTCTAAATAGAAAACTCATCACAACATTAAAAATATTCCTCCCTTCCAATGTTGGGATCATTGGAAATAGTAATAGATCTTTAACTAAGAGACTGCTTCTCTTGTGAAAGATTTTCAGACAGGTTTTATTATGAATCTTCAATATCACTCAGTGTTTATTTGAGTTTTAATATAAATTTGTCTTAGATTATAAAAAAGAAATTCTCCATAAGCAAAGACCACATTTCAAGGTTATCATTTTCCAAATATACGGCTAGACATTGAACCCGAGGCTATCATAGTGTGTTCTGTTTCATTCATTATTCTTGTTCAATTAGCCCTGCTATCTGCAATGGGAAAAATGTCACAATAAGCTTCCTTACTCTTAAATTTTTAACAACAGTTACTCTTCTTTTAGATTTGCAAAAATGTCCTTGCAATCCATGAAACATCACTACTACCCTTTTGAAAGGTAATTTGGGGTCAAAGACATCTTAGACATTAAATGTGCTTGCAGCCAGGCCTAATAATCTGAGTTCGATCTGAAGGACACATACAGTAGCAGACAAGAACAAGATTCTATAAGTATAAATATGCACACATACATAAGGGGTCAGGGGAGAGAGAAAGAGACAGAAAGCAGAGAGTTACAGAGACAGAGAAAAAACACAGGCAGAGATAATAGAGAGATAGAAAGGCAATTTAGAGACAACTGTTTGTTTAATAACAGAATCTGTTAATATTTGAGTAATAAGAAACAGAATATGGCAATCCATTCTAACAAATAGACTGTAGTCAACTATATTAGAGCACATACATAATGATATTAAATTATAATAGGCTATAATGTTTTCAGAAAATGTAGTGTAAAGAGGTGCTTAAATTACAAGACTTTATCAACATACTGTAGGCAAAATGGTGTGCTGTGTATGATGACTTGTATAATACTGGAAAGAATTTGTGGGAGACTTCTGAGAAACAGGTGGGCATGGCAATAACCTTGAGTATCCTTTCTGAGAATGCAAGTTAACTGAAATATTAAGTGAATAAATATTTAATTCCTGTCTAGAGGACAAGATAAATCAAGCAGAATGCTAGGCCCATGAGAAAGTAGACTGGAAAGATGCACAATCGTGGTTAATACCACATGTGGGAATATAGGCAAATGCTTTAATTGAACAACAAAAAAAAATTGAAATTGCATCAAAGTTCTCTGCTCTAGAATGTGTAAACCAAAGTCAACTTCTATTGATATTTAAAGCAGTGAAACCACTTTTGTTAATCGATCTTGTGGCGTGGATGATGACTGTGAGAGGCTGAACACAAAGTGTTGTAAGTGGTGCCAGCAAGATGCTCCAAATGTTGACTTTCGGAACACTGAAAGTGCATAGTTAGAGCTTGGAACACGACTTCCAATAGTTGCTGGACTTGTTCAGCTATGGATTTAACATCAAATCAAAATTTATACTCCTAAAATCCTCAAACTGAACTTATTATTTTGCAAAACTTCCTTTTAATATAGAATCTTGAAAGTAAGATTTGCCTGTACCTTCTGTCTATAGAAGGCTGAGTTACTTTTGAACATCTTGAGTGTTTACACAAGCAATATTCAACATAGCGTTCTTGGATTATAATTAAAAATGAAATGACAAGAAATACTCTTACAGGTTTTTTATAGAAGCCAATAATGCTTCTATGAATATTTATCACCTTTGAAAATATTAGTAAAAATATCATCAACCTATAATATTGTTTTAGAGTGGAGAATTTTAAGTCATACACAGATTGCTTTTAGTGTGTTTTATCAAAACTTCTAAGATTATAGGGTTAGTGTGATTTTGATTAAATATAGGATCAGAAGCTCATTTTAGCTTTACTTAGTGAGTCTGCTCAAAGGCCTTATCTACTAGTCTGAAACTCTAAAATTTTACCAGACTAACAAATGTACTAGCATACTTAATGAAATACAAGTAGGATTGCTACTTCTGATTTGAAAGCAATTGTTTGTATAATGGCAACATTTAAATACTGTGGCTTTTGAAGTTCTGGGACTTAGCATGTACTATTACAGAATCCATCACAATTCTAAACTGCTGCTGCTTCCACAACTGCGGAGGTTTTTTTTTCCCCATAAGACCCTTTTGTGTCCAATTTCCAGAGTCAGGAGCTTATGTATGTGGAGTGACTCTATTTGTTTCTCTGAAGCACCTTCCACGAAGTAGCTTCTGAAGAGGAAAACACACACACACACACACAAACACACACACACACACACACACACACACACACACACACACACACACCTTTTAACTCAGTAAGCAGCCATGCCTAGTCAGGTCCCATGTCACTTCATAAAGAATAAAATACAAATTCAATGTTCTTTTTCTGGGTATCAGAAAGTTGACCACACAAAGCAAAAGTGTAAAGAAACAGTGATGCTCTTCTCTTTCCTAAATCCCACTAGAATGTGAGGTGAAACATATATGTTTACCTCAATAGCTCCTTAAAAGGGATCCCCATACCCATTGATGTTTTTCTTTCATCCCCATCTCTACTTCCGGTTTCTGCAAACATCTTTCTAATTGGACTTAAGGGACTCTCAATAGGACAAAACTTGTTCTTGGTTTTTAAATCTAGCCAAAATTCTGTGGCTGGAGAATATACAGTCTCTACAAAATAATCTACCATTTCCATTTTTCTAAATCAATGTAACTTATACCTGTATTCTAAATATTTATTTTTATTCACATATATCCCATATATAAGTGTAGCTGCTACCCCTCATCAAAGAGGTTCCTTTTTTTTCTTTTTTTTTTTTCAGCAGACGTAGGTCGCTAACTACACAGATCCACAGCTGGTCAAAATGGAGAGAATAAGGGACTGTGGGGTCCCCAGTACCAATTTGTATATCTACAACACAACTCCTTTGCCTAAGACTCAATGAATATTGTGGAAGAAGAGATGGAAATATTCTAAGAGCCAGAGAACCGCTAGAAATTGACTTCCAGACAAGACAGAAAAACTGTACCCATGGCATCTAAACAATATGATTTCCAGCCCAAAATCTACACAATGTCCAAGCCAACTGACATTCTCTTGTGAATGGGGGAAAACCTAACAAGTCTCCTGTACTAGATGAAAAGCCATAGGCAACTGATGGGTGCTAAGTGAAGGAGAAACAGCTTTTTCAGGGGATGGGCTCTTGAATAAGAATTTATAGGTTGCTCAGTTCTAATCACCAGCCCCGAATACATGTACATATTGGCAAGACTAATTTGATTCAGTAGGGTATGTGTGCAACAATAATTATAGAAGAAGAGATCATGGATTCAAAAATGGTTGGATGGCTTGGGAAGAGTTAAAATGAAGATATTGTAGTGAAAACATTGTGATACAGTGTACTTTGTTTGAAAGTTTCAATATGAAAGTTGCTATTAATTGGCCAATCTTCCATTTAAAAAGCATTGGCAATGGTACCTCCCCAGATATCACATGTAAATTACTGACCCCTCCCCTAGGAGAGCAAAATCAAATCACATGTTTGTCGGTCCATCTTGACTTTGTGAGGGTGAATTGGACTTTTCTGATAAGTGAAATTGAATATTGTATGTGGTTTCTTCTTGGTTATAGACATTTAAATTTACTAAGTCTGTTGTGTTTAGTAAATTTGTGTCTTCAGCCCCATTATAACATAGACTTCATCACATGGAAATGAGTGGAAGATAGGGGTTACTGGCCTCCCTGTTTTATGTAGAGGAGATCGCATATGGCTCCCATTTCAATGTTCATACATTCTTCATTTTCCCCTTCCAGTACCTCAGGCTCAATCAGTGCTTTATAATGTCATGGACGTGTCTTCTCATTCAAATGGAGGAGTCATGTGACCCACTAAAAGCTCTTCTGTGGTAATTGATTTATCATGTTTATCATTTAATTCAATGCACAGAGTTGAAATTTTGGTTTAATAGCTAAGTGCACTCAAGAGAATCCCCCCCCATTAATGTAGGTCTGTGGCAATTGCTTAGAGTTCTGAATTTATAAAATTGACAAAATAGAAGTATACTCATTATATAGTGTGAGTCTTCTGATGAAAATGTATTATTAAAGGATCATATATTATGTTAACTTTATATTGTAGATATCTTCCAATGAAAGAAATCCAGAAATGAAGTAAGAAGGTATGGTGTGAGGCTAGGGAGCTTGGCAAGTACCTGTTCATCAGAGCCTTACAGATGATGATTAACGGATCTATTAATGAATGCAATGTACACTTGTGTAAATATTTCTAGTTAGTTCATTTTTTAAGTTGAAAAAACGATCTTTTCTCATACACTACATCCCAACCACAGTTTCCTCTATCTATACTCTTCTTCCTCTCCCCCAGACCTACTCCCCTTTCACTTCTTCTTCAGAAAAGAGCAGGCTTCCAAGAGAATATATTTAAACAGGACAAAGCAAGATACACCAAGACAAACAAAAGCCCCCATATTGATAGTGGACAAAGCAGCCCAATAGGAGGAAAAGTGTCTCAAGAGATGCACATGTTCCCACTGTTAAGAGTTTAATGAAAACAACTTGCTGGCAGCCACAGTAAAAATGCAGAGGATCTAGTTCAGAACCATGCACAGGTAGCCATATGCTTACCACATCAGTCTCTGTGAGTCTATATAAGCCCTTCTTGTAACCTTTGAGAGCAATTGTCCATACCTTCTGACTCCCATAATTTTTAGAGGGGTGGTTTGCAAAACTCCACGCGAGAGGTCCTATACAGACCTCAGCCAGTTTAGACTCCATCTCCACATAATGCCTGACTGGGTCTCTGCACCTGCTCCTGTCTGTTGCCCAAGGCAGCCTCTCTGATGATGAAATATAACAGAATATCTTTTGGAATCATTTCATTGAATTTTTTGGCAGTCATGTTTGATTCTACCATAGGTCTCTGAAATATCCCGTCTACAATTTCTGGTCATGCAGACACTGTGCTAGATGGATGCCCTCTCATGATGTGGGGCTCAATTTAAACCAAGTAATGTTTCCTGAGAGCCTAGCAACAGGTGCTCTCGGTGGTCCTGACTATGCCTAGCCAATGAATTGCAACCACACTATGTCAACTGTCAATGAGTCGGAATGCTTGGGTGCTGGAAGAATATATAAGTTTTTCCCTGTTGTTAAATGAATGAGTCTGCTGTTTGCCTTCTACCTGACTCCCAGGATCTGATATGTTGACACTGTAGCTTCTCACCCTCTCCCCAAGAAAGGCAATTGGGCCCAGCAACAAAGGATCATCTGTTTCTTACATGCTGTTTACCTCTCTTGGAATAGAGATTCCTAAAAACTCATCCATTATATTAGGCCAGGAAAAGGAACATTTATATTTCTTCAATTACTGAATAAAGAAGAGGGTTTTAGTCCAAATAGCCAGCCATGGCTGCCTTGAAGTAGTCATAAATGATACCTTTTAACCCATTTACACTTGAACTTCTATATACTTCTCAACTGTAGAAAAGGTGATAGATATCACCTCACTTCTATAATAAGTCCTGTATACTGATTGTTCCTGAAAGATGTTAGGCATCTACAATGCCCAAGATGAGAGAACTGGTTATGATGCTGTCTTTGCTAATATCAACATTTCAAAGGACTGGTTCCAACATTTTCAAGTAAAACTGATCCAGACCATAGCAGGCAAGAACCTGTGTTCTACTGTAAGAATGCTCTCTATGATGAGTGTTAAAGACTCAACCAAATCATAATGGATAATTGCTAAGATTAGCACAAATTCAGGTGAGCTGTCTTGGATAGTTGTAGCTACATCTCTTAAGCAAGAACTCTTTATTTAGCCTACATGCTCTCTTTCTCTTTTATTTGTTTTTTGTTTTGTTTTGTTTTGTTTTTGAGACAGGGTTTCTCTGTAGCTTTTGGAGACTGCCCTGGAACTCATTCTGTAGACCCAGGTTGGCCTCAGACTCACAGAGATCCAACTGCCTCTGCCTCCTGAGTGCTGGGATTAAAGGTGTGCACCAGCACCATCCCCATCCAGCTAGTCTACATGTTCTCTAAAACCCTATCTTGCTTTTTTTGGTAGCAGTAGTAATAGTATCATGATAGTATTCTCTCATACATTATATCCCGACCACAGTTTCCCTTCCCTTTACTCCTCCCAATACCACTCCCCATATCCACTTCTCTCCCACTTCCCTTCAGAAAAGAGTAGGTCTCCTGGAGACATCAAACAAACATGGCATAACAAATTACAATAAGATTAGGCACAAATCTTCATATTACAACTTTACAAGGCAACCCAAGAGGAGGAAAAGGGTCCCAAAGTGGTTGTAAAAGTTTGTACCACCAGCTGTGAAGGCATGTTCCCCTTACTCCACATTCTTTTCAGAATACGCTGTCATCAGTGTTTTTGATCTTAGCCATTTTGATAAGTGTAAGATGGTATCTCAGTCATTTCGATTTGCATTTCCCTGATGGCTAAGAATGTTGAGCAATTTCTTAAGTGTTTCTTCTGTTTAGAATTCTGTTTACATCTGTACCTCATGTTTTAAATTGGATTATTTGGTATTTTGATGTTTAGTGTCTTGAGTTCTTTAAATATATTGGAGATCAGTCCTCTGTTAGATGTAGGGTTGGTGAAGATCTTTTCCTATTCTGTAGGCTCTAATTTTGTCTTATCAACTGTATCCTTTGCCTTACAGAAGCTTCTCAATTTCAGGAGGTACAATTATTAATTGTTGTTCACAGAGTCTGTGCTACTGGTATTATATTTAGGAAGTGATCTCCTATGCCAATGCATTCAAGGCTACTTCCCACCTTTTCTTCTATCAGGTTCAGTGTAACTGGATTTATGTTGAGGTCTTGGATCCACTTGGAATTGAGTTTTGTTCATGGGATAGATACAGATCTATTTGTGCTATAGAAATTCCTACCTCCAGTAGCCTTTAAGTTACCCACCCACTTGGGTATGGCCTCTTATACTATATATGGCAATGTAAAGCACATGTCTGGCATCTTATTTGGTGGCTGGATTCAGTTGCTGTTCCCTGTTCGAGCAGAAGATTGTGATCTGTGAGTCTACCCCTAAATAAATAACCTTTTATTATACTCAATTCTGAGCGAGTGTGGAATTTCTTTTTAGCATCCTTCTTCATGTTAGAATTATTATACATGTCAACACCCAGTTATGCCAGAACCATTTGTTGAAGATGCTTTCATTTTTACATTGTACAATTTTGGCTTCCTTGTCAAAAAATCAGGTGTTCATAGGTATGTGGATTACTACTAAGGTCTTTTATTCAACTCCATTGATCTACATGTCTGTTTTTATACTAATACAAAGCTGTTTTCATTATTATAGCTCTATAAGAGAGCTTGAAGTCAGGGATGGCAATGCTCCAATAAAATTCCTTTATTGTACAGGACTGTTTTAGCTATCCTGGACTTTTTGTTTTTCCATATGAAGTTGTATATTGTTCTTTTGAGATCTGCAAAGAATTGTGCTGAGGTTTTGATGGTGATTGAAATAAATCTGTAGATTGATTTTTATAAGATTGCCATTTTTACTATGTTAATCCTACCTACCCAAGATCATGGGCTATCTTTCCATTTTCTGATATCTTTATCAATTTCTGTTTTTCAAAGACTTAAAGTTCTTGGCATATAGATCTTTCACTTATTTTGTTAGAGTTACCCGAAGATACTTTATGTTACTGTGACTATTGTAAATGGTGATGCTTCTCTGATTTCTTTCTCAGAAATTTTTACCCACATTAGTAGGAAAATATAGGTAGAATCAGTTCATAAATTGGGAAGAGAAGGGAGGATATGACTTCCTAAAAACAAAGCTAAACTCCGATGAAACAGAGTGAAGAAAGTGTTCCACACTTCAAGAAGTAGTAAATAGGGGACTGTATTTGCAAAATGATGGAAAAGAAGAAACACAATTGGCTTTACAACTTCATTTGAGCAATTTCATTAACATCATTCAGCAGAAAGCCTAAATAATTGAACTTGAGACAAATTGAAGAGAAATCAGTGGACGGAGTCAGGATGAGAATGTCTTTTAAGGAGTTGATGAACAAGCAGGAGCAGGGAGAATTTAAACAAATGGATTCAGGAACTTCTTTAACTTTTTTATTTTACTGATGAGATACATTGAAGCATATTTGTCTGTCGATGGAAATGATTGAGCAGGACAGGAAGACCAGAGAGAATGCATAAGGAGCATCCTTGAGCAAGCAAGAGGAAATTTAATTTAGCACACAAGTGACCAAAGCTAGAAACAGAAAAACCCATCCATCATAACAACAAGAAAGTTGGGCTATAAGTGGAAAGATGAAGTTTGCCTCTTCTGCGTGCCACCATCTCATCATTGGAATAAGAAGAGTTGTTCTCTGGCCATGTAAGAATTGAAAATCTGGTACAGAAAATAAAGGAAGACAGTGGTAGAAAGCAGTAGCTACTGGAGGTTTTAGGGTAAATGAATTGCTAAGCACACAGAAGACAGTTGTCATAACTAATAATGGGACACTGCATAGATGTATTATACATAGATGTATTATAATTCTAAGTACTCAGATAAAGTTGGCGTTGGTGTTTGATAGCAGTAGTCTGACCATGTTAAATAACATGGGACTGTTTTGACATACTCTTTAATATATGTGAGCTTCAGCTAAGCAACTCATTAAATATAACTGAATTTCTGAAAAAGCTATAGCTAAGGTAGAGATACTCCAAAGTTTAAAATGGATCAAAGCATATCATTTGAGTGAAACACTATACATTATTGCCTAAGAAGTGGGAGATAAAGAAAAATGTTAAAGAACAAAATGTTTTTAGTATATAGGCATCAATGAACTCATAACATGAGATCGTGGGGATTTATTGATATATAGTCACAGAAATTATACTATGCATACAGACTATTCCTCTTGCAGTATGGCTTTCCATTACACCCACAAATAGTGGAATGTCTTTTTTGCCCAGTGAATATGAGATGTCCCATAACAAGCTTTAACCAGAAGGATGTGCTGGATGTGAGACTATTGCTGTGAAGCACAGGCCTTGAGAGAAACCAGTTTGTGCATCTGGTTTCTTGAAACTTGGCTCCTCACATAAATCCCATTCACCTGGAGGCTGACATGATTGCATGTCGTGCTCCTTTCGTTCACCCATACTGGCTAACATACAACCCAGACAGCTACTAGGTCCTACCCAAATGGTGGCATTGTCAGCAGTTCTGATTTTCTCAGTCATGTCATAGATCACAACAGTATTCTCCACTGGGCAAGCCTGACCTACTTTCACAAAGCTTAACCAAAATGGCAACCTGTCACCAGATGAAAGTACAGTTCAGTGTTAGAGCACGGACTGAGTGCACACATGGGCCAAGATAAACTCCTCAGTCCTGCAAAAAAAATACGAAAACTACCACTTATCCCCAAAGTCTTGCATTACAGCTGGTTTCTTCAGACCTCACTTCATAACAGTTTCTGTATTAGAGAGATCTCACTAGTAGAAGTAAACCACACCAATGGTTAGAAGAGAAATTGCTGTGAACAACCAGTAAATAGCAGTGTTTAAAAGGCAAAGAAGGTTCTAGACTAGCACAGCCATAGCAGCTGTAGTGAGGAGCTACAAGATCTTTTCAGTGCTGAAAGAACTGAAGAAAGGTAAGGGAATTGTTTTAGGGTTTCTATTGCTGCGAAGAGATACCATGACTGTGGCAACTCTTATTGTTGGTCCCCTCATATAATCACATCTTCACCAGTTTTCTGTCTTTCACTGCCTGAGTTTGGTTGTCCTGAAACTTGCTATGTAGACTACGGTGGTCTCAAACTCAGATATCTGCCATCCTCTGCCTTCCCAGTGCTGGAATTAAAGGTGGGCACAACCACACCAGGCTTCAAGCTTTTCTTTAATTCATTTATGCAAGTTGGAAACTTAGCTAGGTGAGTTCTTGACCTGAAGTCAAAACTCCTTTTATTCCATTTCTAAATCTGTTTATTTCTTTGAACACAGAACTTAGCTCCATTCCACTTCCTGGTGTGTCTTTTCTTCTCAAATGTTAAATTTTGTTCTTTTCCTTGCTCAGTTTGCTTTTATTATTAATCTTGTTTGAGTTACCACTAATAATTGCACAACAGAGTCTATACTCAACTGTTTTGAGATTTCATCTGCCAGCAGAATTAAACCAAGACTTTCCACTTTAGCTCCAGTCAATCTTGCTGGACAAGAGCAAAAAGCAGCCTCCTTCTTTATCACAATATCAAAATAACAGTCTCCAGGCCACATACTAACATTCTTCTCTCCTGAATCCTCCAGAGCCAGCCCCCAGCAGTTCACATTACCTTTAGCACCACTGTCTTCCATGCTCCTATTACTATGGCCCTTTAAGCAGAACATAAAGCATTCTACTGATTTCCTAATCCCTAGTCTCAAGGTCCATATTCCTTCAAACAAAAGCATGGTCAGGCCTATCACAGCATAATGGCACTGCTGGTACCAGCTTCTGTCTTAGTTAGGGTTTCTATTGCCGTGAAGAGTCACCATGACCATGGCAACTATTATTAAAGAAAAACTTTTAATTGGGGTGGCTTAAATCTTCAGAGGTTTAATCCATTATCATCATGGTGTGTTCAGGCAGACATGGTGCTATAGAGTCTTACATCTTAACTCAATGGCAGCAGGAAGTGAATTTAGGCACTGTGTGTGGCTTGAGCATATATAAGACCTTAAAGAATGCATCCATAGTGACACACCTCCTCCCATGAAGCCTCAGCTCCTAGTAGTGCCATTCTCTTTGGAGGCCTATTTCTTTCAAACCACCAAAGAAATTTTTAAGGTTTACAATGAAAATGCACTAAAAAGCTGAGGAAGAGATGTTGCCTAGATGGCATGGGTGTTGCTTAGCTCCCATGTCAACCCTGGGGTTGACTCAGGAGTAGCCATTTCTATGGACATCAGATACCATGAAGCTGACAATCCAAACCATGGAGAAATGGAAGATCAGATTCAACTCAGGTATAAAATAAAGCTGTCCCAGTGTGAATAAAGGAAACACTGCTATAATAAGTCAGAAATGGTGCACAGACACAGAGGAGGTACACAGAACACCATGAAAGACACAGAACAAGCATATGCTCCTTCGTTTTTTGTTGACTGAGGCTTTCTGTCCTGCTCAGTTCCCGCAGTTGTTAAGTCCCAAAGATTCACACAGAGGTCTACATTAGTTATAAACTGATGGGCCCATTAGCTCAGGCTTCTTATTACTCTTATAAACTTATATTAGCCCATTATTCTTGTCTGTGTTAGCCATGTGGCTCAGTACCTTATTCGGTGAGGCAGTCGCATCTTGCTTCTTCTATGGCTGTGTCACAACTGCGGACTGCATCATCTTCCCAGAATTCTCCTGTTCTCATTGCCCTGCCTCTACTTCCTGCCTGGTCACCCTGCCTATACTTCCTGCCTGGCTACTGGCCAATCAGTGTTTATTTAAAATATAATTGACAGGATAGAGACCATTGTCCCACAGCAATTCTTCAGGTTTGTAGAATTTCTATAGCTCTTCTTGAGATCTGATTAATAGGATCGAAATGTGTTTTAAGCTAGCAAGCTCCGAAATCACACACAAATAAAAGAGGGAGAGTTGGAAGGACATAGTGCTTTAGAAATTGAAAAAAAAAATAGAGAGGAAAAGAAATTGAAGAGTAAACTTTCATTCTATGTAGCAAAGACTCCAACAAAATACTTAATTGGTTTTGTGCATTGCTTCACCCTGGGGTTTTTCTAGGCAAAAACTGAAAGACTGATTTTCTGTTCTGATTCTAAGCATGGAACACATGCTGTCTGTGGTATTCCTGTGCTCTGTTCTCCATAATACTATCCCTTATTCCCTCCATAGTGTTTGAATCGGTGACTGCCTTCTCATGTGCTTTCTTCTTAGCAACCAAGGCCCACCTATGTTCCCAGAGTCTATCTACTTGGTCAAACCATTGTACCTACCCTACAAAGCTTCCCCATTGACACTTGCTCTTACTCTCATCTAATAGAACTGACACAGGATGTTTTACAGTTTTTTTAGGAGCTTAGTAGCATGTTATCATGAGATGCTCTTCACAGCTTTGCTTTTGTTAAAATTCCTTATGGATGTGATTGTTGGTGCTACAAAACTGTGAGCTCATGGGCTCTCATTGTTCTATTTACAACTGCCCCAGAACACTTAGTATTTCACAAGTCTGACTAAAGTTCTTTCTCTTAACTTGGCTAATTGATAGTTCCAAACATTTGCATAATTTTGATTGCTCATAAAAGTGTGCATGTCTCAGATAGAGATCCTACACTAACATCTCTATTATATTACCCCTATTCCTTTGGTTGAGGATGGTTACAGTTGGCCGCGAGCCTAAACACAGATCCTTCCCAACATATGGCTGAGCCCGACTGATGGCCCTGGACTCGAGTGTGCTCATTTAAGTCTAATGAGGTCCAAAGAGGCGACCGTATGAGTCATACCATGAAGTCATTTTTTCCAATTAGCATTCTGACAAATGCATTAGAAGGAGAGCCCTTTCAATAGATTTCCACAGCTGCTGAAGGGATCAGGTGTCAGAAGATTTGCAGCTTTGTTCTGCTGTTCTGGTCAAATCACTTATTTTTAACCAGACCGCCTCTTGATCCAGCTGGTGGTGATCATATGTCATCTGATCTGGAGCCTAGTTTTAAAATGGCCCTTGTTACATTATTGCAACTGAAGAAACTGGGATGGGGTGTGTGTCAAAGACAATATGTGATGAAGCCATTACTCATTTTTTAAAATAAGATAATTTTCACAAAGCAAAATTTTTAAAGTACATTTTAAAGGATGATCCTGTTCATATAAAGCACACTTTTGCAAACATAAGAAAAAGAACTAGAGACAATTAGATCATCCTAAAATAGCACCAAATTCTACTTTGGCTTTTGAGTCTTTTGATTCAAAGTCAGCACAAATGGTCTCATTTGGACAGAAAGAACCAAGAACTACAAAATCATTCGTTGCTCTCCAAGCCCAGGAGACTCAGTAGTTTAGGAGGTTACTGTGTACAACCTAGTGGGTGCTCAAAGAAATGGGAGAGAACTCCACTTCCGGAGTGTACCAAGCTGTGATGGCCAGTATTCAACAGTAGCCAATAGGATCCTGGAGAAGTTAGCTTATATCCATTTCAAAAAGTTTCTTGGATGTAAATTTTCCAAGTAATTAATGAAGGCTAGGTTATCTTGCCACTTTTAACATTATCTTTTAAGAATTTAGAAGCTGTTTCATTTACTATAGGACAAATCAAGTTTGCTGGTTTATTTCAAATAAGTATATTGAATTCTTTCATGATAAGGATTCCAGTTATGATTTTTAGAAATGGGAAATAAATTTCATTCAATAAGAGAAATAAAATTTGCAAATGTCCATTTTGTGCCTGGCAGATAATATTTACAGTATGATGGAACTATTCTTATTCTTTCATTATAAATCATTAATAAAATAATTTTGTGCGTTAGGTAAAATTAAACTTTAAAGCATTACGTCAGCATCTTTATTTTTGCTCCCTTTAGCTTTTCAAATCTCAGTTCTAATAATATGCTGTTTTATAATATTGGCTGAAATATTTGTTGGTGGAGGCTCCTTGTTGGTTCCCAGGTGCCTGGCTAGCTTAGACCAGAAATAATCACACAGAAGCTGTATTAATTAAAATCACTGCTTGGCCCATTAGCTCTAGCTTGTTATTGGCTAACTCTTATATTAATGTAACTCATATCAATCTGTGTATCTCCATGTGACTGTGGATTACCGGGTAAAGTTCCCAGCATCTATCTCATGTGGCTCCATAGCTTCTCTCTGACTCTTCCCTTCCTTCTCCCAGAATTCAGTCCAGTCCCCTTTGCCTAGGTCTGCTCTGCTCCACTCTGCTGTGCTACAGGCTCAAAGCAGTTCTTTATTCATTAACGGTAATCACAGCATACAGAGGGAAACCCCACATCAAATATTTTATTTTTATTGCATTTTTCTCACTTGATAAGAAAATCGTGCTTGTTATGGTTATATTCATTTTATTTATATTTATTTATTTTACTTATGTTTAATTTGAACCTGATTTTTCTTATTAATTGGCAAATAAAATAAATACATTTTCTTATTCAATATGACATAATATATGTATAATATATGTATATATACATGTATGTGTTTATTTATGTATGTGTCATGTATCTTCAAGCATCATGTGTCATACACACACACATTTATAAAATGGAATGGCTGAATTGAACTGAACTAAGTAATATTGTATTATCTCATATAGTTATTCTCCTTATGAAACTACTTTTAATCTATTTAGCATTTTTCAAGAATTCAATGGTATTAGCTATATTTACATTCATGTCTTTGGACCAGCATTTTTTTTACTACTGTTCCAACCCCTAGCTACCATTATACTTTAAATTTTATTCAATAGCTGCTTAATAATATATTCCACACATAAGTAATATCACACAGTATTTGATGTTCTCTGCCTTATTTTACCTCACATGTGCACTGCAGATTTTTCTATGATGTCGCAAATTAAAGAGATTTTTTCTTTCCAATGGCTGAATGATAGATAATCCATGATGAATGTTGTGCATATGTGTTTGTGTCCTTTCATCAATAAATGGGCATTTAGTCAAGATTCACATTTTAGAATTGAGAATAACACTAATGTACATGGAGCTATAAATACGTCTTCAGCCTACCGATTTAATTTCCTTTACACATATCCACAGCGTTGAGCTTATAGGATCATCGTGCTTTTTCACATTAACATATATTTATTTTTCTAATTACTCAAATGGTACAACAGTCATACATGAGAAAAATAAAATAATAATTGGTACACTCTAAAAGACATATGGAAGTGAAATATATGCCCATGGATCCTATGAGCTTCTATGTAATCCTCTAGGCTTCCTTTTGCATCCCCAGAATAAAAATTCCCTTAAAATCTGGATAATAATTTGTCAGCTTTATAATACATTAGAACATGAGCATTGCCACTGGGACAAGAAAACTAGAAACAGAATAGAACTGAAGAAAAGAACATTTGTTTCAAGGAATGTGAACATTAAAAACTAAACTCTTTTTTTTTTTTTTAGAATAGAGCAAAATCATGTGGAGGTCACATTCACATCTAAGGTATGTGACTGTTTCTTTTCATGTGACCTAAACAATGAGCCAGATGCTTTAAATTCTTTTTAAATTTATATATATATATATATATGTGTGTATATATATATATATATATATATATATATATATATATAGAGAGAGAGAGAGAGAGAGAGAGAGTAAAATACAAGGGGATATTATTCCAGTGAAGCTATGTAGAAAATACCAAAACATCTTTATAAAGACAATTTATCTACATTAGGCCGCATCTACTGTATGCTGCCTTTGTAAACTAAGTTTTTTTTTTAACATAACTGCATCCATTCCTTCCTTTATGAGTTGTGCATGGCTTTTTTCCATGCTACTCATACCAAAGTAAAAATAACAACAACCAACATACCACAGAATAGATATATGCGTACATATATACACATATATACATATATAATGTCTATTACCTACTTTTTTTTTAGTTTCCTGCATTGTTTTTTTTTTTATTGAGCTATACATTTTTCTCTGCTCCCCTCCCTTCCTCTCCCCTCCTTTTCAACCATCTCCAATGGTCTCCATGCTCCCAATTTACTCAGGAGATCCTGTCTTTTTCTACTTCCCATGCAGATTAGATCCATGTATGTCTCTCTTAGGGTCCACTTTGTTGTCTAGGTTCTCTGGACTGTGATTTGTAGGCTGGTTTTCTTTGCTTTATGTTTAAAAAGCCACTTTTGAGTGAGTACACATGATAATTGCCTTTTGGGGTCTGGGTTTCCTCACTGAATATTATGTTTTCTACCTCTATCCATTTGCCTGCAAATTTCAAGATGTCATTTTTTTCTGCAATGTAGTACTCCATCGTGTAATTATCGAATTCTTTACAAAAAAGTTTTTATTATTATGATTTTTCAAACACATGCACAATTTTTCCATGTTCTTTTATACATCATTTTTATCTTTTATGCTCAGTTAGGCCTTATCACTAAAGAATTATGTCATACATATAAAGAATGTCAAAGCTACTTTTGTAGACACAAGTACAAAGGGTTAATTCCAACTCCCCAAGTTGGAATAAAGTCTGGATATTTATCTATACCTAAAGATTAAAAGAGACTGCAAATTTGTAAATACTTAAAACATCACATACTTTGCTTTGTGATAGGTTATTTCAGATATATGTAGATATATCTTATTTTTCTTCTACAATACTAGAATTGAGGAATGATACCCGAGATTGATTTCTGGCCTCCATGCATACACATATCCATATTCATTTGAATTCTAAATTTCAATGCTTTACCTATAACTATAGAGAATAATAAAATTATTTTATTGTCTAATAATAATATCTACATAATTATCTTCGGAGTACCTTGGAAAAGTATTTGTCTAATTATCATTTGGTATAACTTCAAAGGTGACTCTTAAGTCAACATGTTTCACATGCCTATGAAAATAGAACTTCAAGAAAAAGGGGTTAGACAGATGGCTGGCTCAGTGCTTAAGAGTACTGGCTATTCTTCCAGAGATCCTAAGTTCAATTCCCAGCAACCATCTGTAATGAGATCTGATGTCCTCTTCTGTCATGCAGGTATACACTGTATATGTAATAAATAAATCTATCTTTTTTTAAAGGAAAAAATTCAAGAGGAGGCTAAACTCACTCTCAGTAAGTAAATATCCCAGAAATTCAATGCTACTGTGTCCTTTGCCAAAGTCCTCACACATGAACACATCTTCAGACACTAGAGTAGATGAAGCAGAGTGGCTGTAGTTAAATAATGATGTCGTAGAATTGGGAGAATAAGGAAAAACTTTAATGTGACAAAATTTATTGTCATTATAGAAAAGGCATTCAGCTCAGTTGACTCTTTGTCCTCATCTCAGCCTTGGGTTAATATGCATTCGAGTCAAGTAATTAATACGTAAGAGAGAAGTTATTTCAGCAAACAGTGAAAGGGGCAAATGGAAAGTTTGCCTACATAAAATTTAAATGTATGTATTTTGGTATACCTAGATTACGCAATACCTCATAGTGCTGCATACATTTCCATTCCTTGCTTTGACTAATTAAGTAAACTAAAGTGTAGAAAGCACAGTGTTGGTAATCTCTGTATGCTACTTCTTGGAGGTCACTGCTTAAAAATGTCTCTTCAACAATCACCACCAATAAAGTTTTCCAAAGATGGCCCCTAATTCAACACTGTAGTTTTCAAGGAAACCTTATCATTTTTTGTCTTTGACTATTAAACATGGATTTAATTGTCACATTCTTAAAAATTCCACATATGGTGTGGGAGGTCCTTCTGTTTATGTGTTGCTTTTATTGGTTTGTGAATAGAGAACTGCTTTGAGCCTATGGCAGGGGAACAGAACTAGGTGGGGAAAGCTAGGCTATATGCTGGGAGATAGAAGGGTGGAGTCTGGGAGAAGCCATGGAGCCACAGGAGACAGACGCTGGGAACTTTAGCTGGTAAGTCATAGCCACATGGTGATACACAGATTAATAGAAATTGGTTAAATTAATATGTAAGAGTTAACCAATAAGAAGCTAGAGCTAATGGGCCAAGCAGTGTTTTAATTAATACAATTTCTGTGTGATTATTTCTGGGCTAAGCAACCAGGAACTAACTAGTGGCATCCCTAATACGCACAATACAAAAACAATACAAACACCCTGCAATACCCATATCTAAGAGTGTATGTGTTGATTGACTTCACAATAAAAATGTGTTTGAAGAAGCATTTCCTATCCTATTTCAGTCATCAAAATGTACTTTTTGAGATCACTGGTCAGTATTATATACTTAAGAGAAGCCATGGGTTGTACAAATAAACTCTTGTGAGTTCAATTCAAACTGGTTGTAGCAAGTTCATAACTTAAATCCTTCAAACTTCACAGAAAGTGCATTGTGTCATGTGTCTTCATACAATGTTATACCTTTAATATTTAAACCTTTGAAGAAACAAAAATCAGGCAATACTTCAAGCAGTAATCATAATTATTTTTTAGTGGTTGTTTGTACTTTAAAAAAGTTTCCTTATGCTGTGCTTCAAGTTCTGGCAGAAAGACCAAAGAAAACAAGAATAAAAACTTAAAGGAGGACAATCAAAATCCTGATTCTCTTTGGTAGTCAGTGATGTTCTTCGACTCCTGAATTGAGACAAGTTTCATTAAAGTGAGGTGGGCTGCTTCAAACACTCAGTACTTCACATAAGCATTTTTGACAAAAAGGAAAAACTATGAGCAAAATGCCTTCACCCACTCATAATGAGGTTATACTAGTATGGGATGACCAACAGCAACAACAACAAAAAAATCTGAAAAAGCATCCCATGTGTATAAAGTTAAAAGAGCTGGAGGTATTTAGTTCCATCAAGAATGCATCAAAAGAGGCTTTAAACATTGTTTCTAAACATCTGAAGGCAAACTTTCTGAAAAGGGGATTGAACATTTCTTTAGAATATTAAGCAAAAAAAAAAACCCCAAACAATATAAAAACAAAAATAAATAAAATCAAGACGTAATATAAAGTTCCAGGTAGCCAGATCATTACCTAATATTAAAAAAACAAGTTCAAATTTGTTTATAATAAAGAATATTCCAAGGAGAGCCCTACCTGTTTAGAACCCAGTATGGCAGACCTTCTCCAACTACAGGGGTCCATCCCACATCAGTTCACTGGAGGTTAGTATCAACTAAATGAATTCTTAGGTTTCTTAAGCTTGGAATCTTTCAAGTTATTCTTCAGGAAATGGAACAGGCATACCTCTTCAAAGCAAGCAGTGAGCAATAATAAAGTGCCAATTCTGAGACACACAACATTAGTGTAATCTGCTATTTTCTGGAAATTAAGACAAATAAAAAACAAAGCCAGAAAAAGTTTGCTTGTATAGACCAGGTCAGTTCAAAAGTACACACTAAACACACTGCTAAAATTATACAATCAGTTTTTATTCATTTTCAATGACAAACACACTAACACTTAAGAATAAAAACTTTGTTCCAGAAGAACACAGTGACTTTTCTGTTTTTTTATGACTTCATATCTTGTGGACGTTAAAAGGCAGATCCGGTTCAAGGGCCATAAAATAATAAATGTGCTTGAACTATCCATAAAGCATTTAATTCCTTTATGCTTCACATAGAAAACAAGAAATGTTTCCATGAAGCATAACGTTAGAAAAATAGGAATAAAAATATAATAGAACAGTTAATCAGAGCAACAAATAAGTCCTTCTGCTAGGGCAGGCATGAAATAAATGCAAAGGAAAGTTGGATGCTTTCATCTGTTTAACATGTGGTGTAGACACTTCCTCCCATCACCTCAGTCCTGTCCACAACATTACTTTAGGCTTGGCAGTAAGACTAGAATTATAGAGTGGTTTTGTGTTTGGGTTCCTGTTTGTTCCACTAAATGCTTATTAAAGAATACCATAATGTGCTTCTTAATCTATAGTTTCTCTTTCTGTCCTGTAGAGATTAATATTTAGGAAGAAATAATACAATATTTAATTGCATGATTTTGTTTTATCTCTCTGAGTTAGCTACTAATCTTGTAAAATTATCATTCTTGGAGTAGTGCTAAAACAAGATGTTTATCAACAATATTCCTGGGAAATAGAGATTTTATTGTCAAAGCAGGATTTTTACAGTCAACATGTTTCTGAAATATCGGAGGGAGTAGCATATATTAAAGCAGATATCAAAGTTGATATGAGATTTCCTTATGCCATGGAAACCATGCAAATGTAACCCCCACCCCCTGTGTAAAATAACAGCAAACATGGGAAATCAACACCAGGTACTGCTTCAACAACCAATGCTATTAAGGATACAGATAGAGCAGGTTTCTGTTTTAAAAAAGGTAGAATAATGCCAATCTCTCATCCTGGGTTGCTTCGTATGATGCTTCTTTAATAGTGGAAGATGCTATTTGGACAGTTACAATTTAAAGTTTCTCATTTTGATTTAAATTAATAAAAAAATCTCTATTATATTTCTACAGATCTTTTCCTACATCAGACCTAGCTTCTGAAATATATTTGAATAACATCCTTTTCACAAGTATGGATAATAGACTTTGGGGTATCTTTAAAAATATCCTCCCATCCACACTTCATTTCTTGCTATCACAGTTTTAATAAGAAAAGATAATCCATTTGGGGCTGTATAATTACTATTGATTTGCTTTCACTTTTAAATGCACTTTCAAGGAGCACGGTGCTCTAGGGCTGCTCCTTCATCAGCCTTCCAGTGATTTTTGTAAAGTGATTTTGGTCTTAGTCAGGACTGCCTGTGTGAAGTGGATTAATAATCAATAAAATAAACTCGTCTATGAAATGTTCTGATCTCTGCGTACATTGGTTGGTTTAAATAACCATCTTAACAGCACACCTTCAAAGAGAATACCGTGAAGCCCACATTTCAGTTTTCCAAATTGTCCATTAGGAAAATGAGTGAGAGAGTGTGATCAAATTAAGAAGTACATGGCTTTATACTGAGTAGTGAATATTCCTTATTTCTTCCTTCAGAACTCATTATGTGACCATTCCAGGTGGTTCTTAATGGCATACATATTCTAAATATTGATGCCATATATGTTAAATGGTAATAAAAAGTAGTTTTTCTTATCTTGTGATCAGTGTTAGACAAGTTTTAGCAAGGGGGCCCAAATCACACATGAAATCTTTGGAATAATTGGGAACAAGGAAATGAGATTGGAACTTGGTGTTCTTCCAACATATAAAATACGTGTTGCTCTAATGTGTATATATTCCACACTTTCTTCATCCATTCTTCCATTGAAGGACATCTAGGTTGTTTCCAGGTTCTGGCTATTACAAATAATGCTGC
>NC_022009.1:76586760-76603222 GCF_000317375.1 Microtus ochrogaster
CAAGGACAATGGCACTGGGTTTTGATCCTACTTCTTGTTCTGGCTTTGTGGGGGCCTAGCCAGTTTGGATGTTCACCTTCCTAGACCAGAATGGAGGGGGGAGGACTTCGGACTTTCCACAGGGCAGGAAACCCTGACTGCTCTTCAGACTCGATAGGGAGGGGGAGAGGAGGGGGGAGGGGGGAGGAGTGGGAGGCTGGGAGAAGGCGGAAAATTTTTTTTTTCTTTGTCAATAAAAAAAAAATACGTGTTGCTATTTACTCTAGTTCTGTCCTGCACAATTTAGGACTTGGATCAAGGTCCTCACTTCTTATAAAAAGAATGAGAGAAAACACAGACTGTTGTAAATCAGTGTTTCTTCTCAAAACTTCTTGAATTTCAAAGATTGCTTTTGAACCAAAAATCCCTAATTTGACTCAGGAGCAGCTTCTTCCCTGGACTTCTAAGGTCTCTTTTCCTCTCCTCGGAGAATGCACTCTGCTGCTCCATAGGTCATTCTCTAATAACCCTGTAGACATGGTCTAGCCTGAGCTTCCTATTGTTACGGAAAGCCTGTCATCTGGGTAGATGACTTGCAAAGTACTGAGTTTATTGTTTCTTTTTAATGTGACATGGTGTTCTTTTCTTATATGTTCCAAATCACAACTTACATTACTGCTCTGAACACAGCTGAAGGTTTACCTTGCTCTGACCATATTTAGGTGATGATATAATTTTATGAAATATTATTGCTAGTGCTTCCTCCCACCTTTCTTTTTTATCCAAGATTGAGATTATGTCTGTGTGATGGTTCCCAGCATAAGACCCTCAACATGGAGATCTGAGTGGGCTCAAACCTCTATATTCTACTTGCCTTGAGCTACATTCATGCTCCGAAGATGTATTGACTAGGCCAAGTGGAAACTTACCTCTTTGGTTTAAGAGAATATTTCTCTGCCAAGCCAAGTTCATGGAGGACAATCCAAGAATGGTAAAATACAACTTTGATAGCATCTTCCTGTATGTGCATCCCTTCCCCAGCATCATGAAGCTCAGGCTAGATCATGTCTACAGTCAATGGACCAACAGAGTGCATTCTCAGAGGAGAAGAAGGGAGACCTTAGAAGTCCAGGGAAGAAATTAGAGTCAAATTTTTTGATTTTTAGATCCAAAAACATCTTTGAAATTCAAGAAAGATATCGAAGTTTTGAGATGAAACACTTTGATTTACAATAGTCTGGGCTTTCTTTCATTTTTTTTTTTAAGTTTCAAATGGCTAAGACCTGAAAGTTATAAAAAGAAATTGAAGATAGAGTGGAAGGAAAGCTGAACAACCCTAGAAAGAGTTGAAGGCTATCACTTTTGAAGAGAAGGGACTATTTCAAGAAAAGACTAATACTGCCTCGCTGATAGGGCCCCCTTCAAGGGACATCTGGCCCAACCACTTCTTCAGTGTCCAATTTTCAGTAAATGTCATCCTCAGATACTTGGAGATCCCCAAAGAGATAGAAATTGCCGTTTGTCCCCACTGAACACCTCCAAGGCTATAACAGATTTTTTTTCCGAGTTCTCTGGATGCAGATGTTTCATGACAACAATTGAATTGATATGATGATAACATACTTCACCATGGGTGAAATAAGTCAATCCTCCAGCTTTCCTGCAGCCCAAACAGCTCAGCAGAGAACACAAAGGATGTTCTGTGGCTTTAGGATAGGAACATAAAAGGGATAAACTTCTTGGTGAAGTGAAGAGACCAGAAGTTCTACACAGGCTGAACTGTGGGAGATATTTTGCATCAAAATTATAACACTCTTAATTAAGCTATTATTTAAATAATTTTTTATTTATGCTATTTACATATTTATTTAAAAACAAACAGTTGCATGGTCTGTGGAGTAAGGTTTTGCTTTCAGGGATACACATATTTTGTGGCCTGAACGTGAAATGCCTCACCCAAGTTCCTGAACCTCCCCACTCCATTACCATGATGTTGTTATTAGGGGAGGTTTGGAGCCTTAAGAAGTGTGGCCCTGCCCTTGGCACTGGTTCTTGAGAACTGATGTCCTGTCCTTTCTTATTTCTTTATTATCTAAGTGCAGATGCAATGTGGGCAGCTGGCCTGCCTTTGGCTCCTGCTGTTACGTCCTCCATGCCTGCTGCTTGTCTTCTCCACCAAAATGCAGAGCCTTGCACTGCACCTGTCTGACAGCACGCATCATTTCTCCTTTAAGTTGCTTTTGTTGAAGCATTTTATCTGAACAATGAAGAAGAAACTAAAACACCACTTCATAAAAGAAAAAGAAATATTGCAGAAGAGAATTCTAGAGTGTAACCCATATTAATATCATTTTGTTTTTATTTGTTTTTGTTTTTGGTTTTTTTCGAGACAGGGTTTCTCTGTGGTTTTTTTTTGGAGACTGTCCTGGAACTAGCTCTTGTAGAATCATTTTGTTTTTAAACAGTCATTAAAGTCCAATGTATTATTCAAAAATTTGTTGACCTACTGTGTTTTAGGGGACTTGGATATATACAACTTGGTTGTGATTATTTATTCATTTGTGATTTCAAAGGAGATATATTTGTGTCTAAGCCAAGAAAACATGACCTGAAAGGATAAAGCAGATTGTTGGAATGTAGCAAAACCACATTTGTGGCACTGGTAAAAGGTAAAGCTTTCTTCTGAAAAATAAGTCGCCGTTTACTTTGTTAGAGATTGCTAAATATGAATACATTATCTAATTGTATATATCTGTATTATGACTATGAGTAGCAAACACATCCTCGTAAACTCCCAAATACTTGATATTCGCAGCCACTGATCAATGTTAGTCATATTCCTTTAAGGCTGAGCACACTTGAAAAAGCTGAGTTTAATCTTCAACAAATTACACCATCACAGTAGAAAGACCCAGATAAATGAACCAAGCTCAGTGACAGCAGTGTCCCAACGTGCAAAGTGAAACATGGCCTGAGGATTCATCACTGCATATTTTAGAAAATATCATCTTTTTTACTTGAATGTATTTGCGTAGTAAAATCATTTAATTATAATGTGTGAATGTGTATATAAAGACTCCAGTGAGAAGAGAAAATCTCCCAGAACTTCACCTAGAGTGAGACTGTAGAGAAAATACAAGGCATTTTTATGCAGGGTGTGAAAAAGCTGACTAAAATATTTACGTATTAATATCCCATTGCAAAGATCACTGTTAGCTCATTGGCCTTAAATTATTCACTGGGTTCGATGGTTATTATTTTTGGCTGCTGCAGTCAGGACCTTATAAATACATTTCTGAGGTCATGGCCTCCACTTTTCATGGAAGCCTTGCTACCCCCTTTCGGTTCTAAAAGTGAACATTACATGAAATTACCTGGCATTCAACCTCAGTGAGTCAAAGACTTTTCTGAACCACTAGTGAAACAACAAAGGCATTTTTTTTTCAGGAAATAAAGAATTTTAGCATCAACTTTAATAAAATTTTAAACATGGGGTTCACAACAGTAACTCCCTTGTTTAAGAACAAAATATTATCTTATCAAATATATTCTAAATAGACTTTGAAATATTTGGAATAGAAAAAATCATTTTTCTCCACTCCTTTATATAATAGATATATTTTAGCTCACAATGTCAAGTCATAGGCTGTCACCACAGGGATGTCGAGACAACAGGAACTTGAAAAATCTGGTCACATCTCATTCACTATAGACACTGAAGTGCAGAGAGAAACAAACTAAAGCCTTCTTGTCTTGTCTCACGTCTCTACTCTAGAACTCAGGGCCTAAATTTAGGGAATGATGCTCTCCACAGTAGGCCAGACTCAACTCTGTACTCTAGGAGAATTCAGAGCCAAAACTTAGGGAATGATGCTCTCCACAGTGGGCCAGACTCAAGTCTGTACTCTAGGAGAACTCAGAGCCAAAACTTAAGGAATGATGCTCTCCACAGTGGGCCAGATCTTCCCGTATCAATAGATTTAACATCTGCCAGGTTGAAGACAATCCACCAGAGATGTGTCCACAGGCCAACTTCCTCTAAGCCGTCTATGCTTGAAACACTTTTCTCGGGTGACTCTGGAAGTATTTACAAAGGGATCACTTTTTAAAAAGTTTTCCAGTCTTTGCCTGATAATCTGTGTCTTTAATAATGCATCCTATGACTTATTTTGAACACAAAATAGACATTTGCATTGTATATTTGATATTGTAACTGTCTGAATATTTTGTGAATCTAAGTATGAAATCTGATGTGACTTGGGGTCCTTGTCTTGTGTCTTTAGGCAAAAGGAAACAGCAAAACACTGCGAAACTCTCTTTCTTGGATGTTTCACTGCAGGAAGGATTTTTTTTTTTTTTTTATGTCAGAATTACTTCAGGCCCTGCTAGCCCTACTGGGAAATGTTTCACTGGATGTTTGTTTTGTTATTTGTCCTCTGTTGTCAATGCACAGGGTTTTGCTCTGGCCTGGCACTCACCAGGTGAAAAGGACTTGTTCAGATGGCTTCCTCTTCCTCAGTCTATTTAGTGCTGGGGTCACAGGTGTGTAATCGGGCCTGCAGATTTCAATAACTTTACCCTCTCCCTCATCATCTTCCTCTTCTTTTGTCTCTCACTATTGGGTGGATTTGAACAGAAGGCCCCTTGAACACAAGTCTTCTTAGTAAACACTGCCTATGAGCTACATCACCAGCTTACAGCCCATTGAATTTATTGTGAATGATACTGGGATTTATTCATTGTTAGCATTCTAGCTCTGGGCACTCGGTAGACTGGCCTCTGCCTCAGTTTCTCAGCTTTTCTCTTTCCCTTTTCCTCCCTCCATTCCTTCCTACATACCTACCAATGGCAAGGACTGCTGGAGTACTACTTTTATATGATTAGATGTTCTACTCTAATATATGTCCCTATGTGTATTGTATCTTACACTAAATCAATCAGATACACAGTTAACAATTTCCCCTTTGTATTGTACTCATGTTTTTTGCTGATATAAAGAAAAATCTTTTCTGTGATTCTTTCTTGGGGGTGAGGAGAATATTTTTATTCCTGAAGGTCAAGGGTAAATAATACGTACCAGATACTCCTACTTTTCTTCCTGTGTGATGTATGAATCAAGCGTAGTTTTCTTTTCTCCGAGACCGTGAGATTTGTGAATTTGCATGCTCTTCGTCTCATTGTGGCTTCCAGTCACATGGTTGGCAGCATGTCCTCTGTTCCCCACTCTTAGTGTTCACCCCACCATCTCTGAACATCTTCCTTTGAACCAAGTCAAATGTTATGAACCTCTATGTAGAGAAACTTCCAGTAATTTTTCCCTGCCAGATCTATGTCTTAGTGGTGCTGCCTCAGAACTCCCAGAGAGAAAGTTCAACAAACTTTGTGGCCTCTTCTCTCACCATATCTGAATGTTTTAAAGGGGGAATGAGCCTCGGGTGTCCAGATTTATTTCTGAGAATATGTAAGTTTTGGTTACAGAAATAGACTAGAAATTTAAGAGGAAAATTATGTATTTTTCAAGAATAAATGATGCTTTAAAATAAATACGTGTCATTTAGAGAGATTTTCTTCATTATATTTTGATTTGTTTTATAACTGTTTTATTTTAACTTTATTTTATGTGCATGTCTGTGTTAATTTGAGTGCAAGGTCTCCACAGAGGCCAGAAGATGACATTGTATCCCGCAGAACTGGAGTTAAAGATGGCCGTGATCTATCTTGTGGGTGTGCTGAATTGAACCCAAGTTCTTTAGAAGAGTTGCCAGTTCTCTTAGTTGCTGAACCATTTATTCAGGACCTTGTTTCTTAGTTGCATTAAAAAATTAAGCAAAAGTTTGAGAATTAAGCATGTAGTCTAAACTAAGACCTTGAGTTTGAGTCTAGCAATATCATACACTAGTTTAGACATTAGAGAAATATGACAGGAAAGATTGATTGATATTGTAGCCCAGTCTGAGCTGAATCTCATGACAGTCCTGATGCTTCAGGTTTTTACATGCTGAGATTACAAGTCTAAGTTGCCTTTTCTGGCTTAAATATAAACCTAATATATAAAGCACATGCTAAGTATCAAGCAAATGAAATAATCCAGAGTTCATTATCCAAAAAATACCATCTTTTGTCAATATATGTTGACAAATATATATATACATTTTAAATTTTTTTGGAGGAAGGGGTTTTGTTGAGGCACAGTCTTACCCTGTAGCACAGACAAGTGGCCAATCTGACCTTAATTTCACCAGAATTCTGCTGCCTCATTTTCCTGGGTGTTGGGATTACAGGTGTGAGCCACCATACCTGCCTTTTGTGTGTATTCTTAATAACCAAGAAATAATAAGCCTAAATTACGTAAGTCTACATTTACCTTCTTTTACTACTAAAAATCTCCTATAAAAAGCAAAATATAACATAAATTTAAAAAGACTAAGTAAAATATCAGCAATATCCATTTCCCATGAGTTTCACATATTCAACATTCTGTTGATGGAACTTATGCTGTGTTATGGTAATATGAGCAGCAGTGGTACTGCAGAGATGCTGGTGCTGTTGAGATGCTGGTACTGCTCAGATGTTGGTACTGCAGAGATGCTGGTACTGCTCAGATGCTGGTACTGCTCAGATGCTGGTACTGTTCAGATGCTGGTACTGCTCAGATGTTGGTACTGCAGAGATGCTGGTCCTGCTGAGATGCTGGTCCTGATGAGATGCTGGTACTGTCCATCATCTCTCTGCAGGATCAGTGGAATACGCTAGGTTGACTGTAAACTTGAATAAGTGCTAGTCACATGTGACCTTGCTCATATTGGTCTATTGGAAATTTCCCCTCTGATCCAGAGAAGAGAACTATGAAGCAACAGAACAGAATAAAAAGCAGACAGAACAGTTGTATTTGTGTGCTCTGCAGCTGATATATGATGCCACACATATATCAAATCTGTAGAGATACATATCAAAAACTCAAAATTTCATGAGCAAATGAAACGGACCATAAGATGTCAGAAGTAAACACTGGACCATTCACTGCAGTAGTCATGCTTTTGCATTTTCCCTTGCTGTCCTTATGTATCTTAACATACACATGATTTGTCAGAAAATCAAGTTAGCATCTTTTTCTGTCATACATTACCTGAACTACACAGCAAGACTAAGAAACAGTGACTAAGTGTTATCCTCCCATTATAAAGAGTGCTAGTGTTTGTGGCAGTATAGACTTCAACCACTTCTTTTGTGACCAACTTCAGTTAATCTCTTGGAGGGCTTCACAGCCAAGCGTTCAATTAATCATGACAGACTTGGGTTCCAATGGAACAGAGAAGCTCAGGTAACGGTCACGAAAAGTGAACATCACCAAACAAAGAATGCCATACCAAAGCTCCTAGCCCTTCACAGTTTTAGTCTTCAATATCTGAGAGCAGGGGGTGGCGCAGAGAGAAGAAAAGAAAGGAAAGGATTCAGTTTTCCTGTTTTGAAGTTAAGAATAAGAGTAACTAGACTGTTAAATTTCAACTATAGAACTTAGGCCAATTTTTATTCTCTTGAAAAAATGTAGACAATCAAACCTTTGGCTTCCTCTTGTCCCTTGAATTGTCAGTTGTTGCAAGAAGCTAGAAATAATATCTGAAACCCTTGTTCATATTGTCCAGGAAATTTGAGTAAGATTTTTCACCCTTACAATAAACACAGGGTTTCTACTAAGTAAAACCATTCAGGGCTAACATTAGGATGTGAATGGAGAAGGAAGATTTGGAGAGTCTTATGACACAATTCTGAGACACTTTGTCACGCAGGAGCCATGGCGTGTGATTTAAATGTGTAAGTGGCATGATAAACCTCCCACTTGCCTAAGAATAGAGCTACTGCTGGACACTGCTATCTCACGACCCTGAAGTACAATATGATAATGACACCACTTATCACCAGTGTATAAATAAGAAGGAAGAAAAGAGAAGCTGCAAGCATTCTAACTAGAAAGAAAGCCAAATTAAAATATTAATTTACTGATTAATATAACATTAGGTGACCTATTTTCTCTAGCTTGTTAAACAACAAAGACTGCGAAGCTAAATAACTCCCCGAAAGATAAATGTTTTAGGAATTCCCATGGAGATGTTTAGCTCGTTTTAAGACACCATTAAAGATGCGCTTCACCCATACTGGGCCGTTTTATTCTTTTTTTATGATGAAGTACCCTATTTACATTTATTAATGCAGCCTAAAGAATTGGAATTTGATTAAGGGTTCCTCTTATTCTAAAATGAAGACAAATACATGTTGTTGTCCTTGTCCTCAGTGACTCAGTGCAGAATTAAGGAGAAACCAAATTCTTTGAAAGTTATTCAGGTCACACTTGAAAATGTATATATCAAAACTATTCATAAACTGAGATAATAGTTGACTTATAGACTAGAAGCCTGCAACCTTCTTTCTGTATGTGTATAGCCTCCAGGATCTGTAAACTCAAATAGGCCTTCAAGGACATGAATTTTAAAGAGAAGATAGTTGGCTTTTACATTGCGAGGACTTAGTTCATGGTGCAATGTTTAGTGTACTATTTTTTTTCTTATGAAGCAGAAGGATTTAAATTCTCTCTTGCCCTTCTTGAAATTACCTGCTAGCCAGTGATCAATCAAAACACAACTCACTTCGATTCAGTGTACTCATCACATCTGCTGGGAGTTGAATGGCGTGGCATAACTCAAGGTCCCCACTAGGAAGTGAGGATAGGTTATCCTTAGCATCAGGTGAGGTCAGTGTAGTCCTCTCCTGGACAGGAAATCAAGACTTTTCAGGATTATCAAATCATAGTCCAGCTGGCCTTGGTGAGCTCCCAATAGATCAGCCCCATTGTCTCAGTGGGTGGGTACACCCCTCGTGGTCCTGACTTCCTTGATCATCTTCTCCCTCCTTCCGCTCCTCATTGGGACCTTGGGAGCTCAGTCCAGTGCTCCAGTGTGGGCCTCTGTCTCTATCTCCATCCATCACCAGATGAAGGTTCTATGGTGATAAGCAAGATATTCGTCAGTATTGCTATAGGATAGGGTCATTTCAGGTTCCCTATCCTCAGCTGCCCAAGGAACTAACTGGGGACATCGCCTTGGGCTTCTGGGAGCCACTCTAGGTTCAAGTCTCTTGCCAACCCAAGGTGGCTCCCTTAACTAAGAATTGTGCTTCCGTGCTCCCCTATCCAACCTTCCTTTAGCTGGACTATGACTGAAAAAGCATGGGATAAAACCGGACTCTCTGTACATGGCGAGCAATGAGGGCTGATGAGAAGCCAAGCACAATGGCACGGGGTTGTGATCCTACTTCATGTTCTGGCTTTGTGGGAGCCTAGCCAGTTTGGATGTTCACCTTCCTAGACATGGACAGAGGGGGGAGGACCTTGGACCTTCCACAGGGCAGGGCACCCTGACTGCTCTTTGGGCTGGAGAGAGAGGGGGAGAGGAGTGGGGGGAGGGGAAGAAGGGTGGGAGGAGGGAGAGGGAAGTGGGAGGCTGGGAGGAGGCTGAAACTTTTTTATTTCCTTTTCTCAATAAAATAAAAAAAAAGTGAAAAAAAAGATTATCAAATCATTGCTATACTGAGTAAAATGGAAGAAAAAAAAATCCTAATGACTTGATTTCCCCAGACCTTTTGGGGATAATATTGGAAAAGGTTCAATTTTTGCTTACTATATTTATTAAGTCCACACAGATTAACATAAGAAAATGATTAGTGTTTGGGGTTTGTTTGAATGAAAGTTTGTCCTCAGAAACTGGTGAAGTGTCACCTTTGACCTTCAATTTGAGCCACTTTTCATCACAGAGTTGTTTTCTCCTGATATTCTCTCAACCTTCTGAAGTTTTAACACTGTGTTCTGAAATGTTTGTTTTTTTCAGCTTCCTGAGTGTTCGTAGCTTTTTGTGATTCTGAGGTTATTTCTTCTTTTCTCAAATCTTTGTTGTTTTGTTTCAGTGTAGTAAATGAAAATACCCTGGAAGATCTCTGAGGAGTAAGGCCTTGTTTTAGCTACCTAAGCATTTAATCTTTCCAGCTAGTCCCCACCTCTTCTCCCTGATGTCTATCTTTATATATTGATTTTTGTATATATATTTACACATACACAACACATGCATATGTTATATGTATATACATGTACAAAGTGCTAATCTGGCAAGTCTTTAATATCTAGTCCTCTGTTAAGAAATATTCCCAATATTTTATTTACTGACTAGCCCAGTATAAATATCTCAACCTTGCTGTTGAGATAACCACACTGAATGTGAATTTAGGGCGAGTTTTACAGATTTGGCCCCATGAAATACACACAGGAGAACCCACCTTTCCCCGAGACTTCTTCTGAAGATTTTGTCTGCAGCCAATCAGCTTAAGAAATGTGTTGACACCTCCTTTCACCAAGCCTCAGTGTAAAGAAGACAGGCATTTACTATATAAGAAAGTGGTTGAATTTTCCGAGCTCAGTGTCTGTGAGCTTTGCCAGAAATCCACTGGGCAAAGTAGTATTAGCCTGGGTAAACGCTACAATGTTCATGTTGACCTCTGTGCCATCAATAATAGCATTTTTTTAAAAAAGAAATCTAGGATATTCATGTCTTCTGCCAGAGTACATGAAAACATTACAGGGTAGCTTATACATGCTCAAGTTCAGTAAAATAAAATGTGGAATCTGACTGATGTCCTATGATCTGAAATGGATAGAAAAACATATGATCACATCTTTTCCAGAAGTTTTCATTTAATAACAGTGTCTAGCAAAATAGTTTTATTGCTCATGCCTCTGAAATAACATGAAATTGTTGTATGAATACAAAGTATTGAGAAATTTCAACATCTAAATTATTCCGTGAAAATTTGCATCTCAAAGCATTGATTGGTCATTTATTCACTAATTTATTATATTAGTAAATTTTTACCTTCTGAATTTTATTGCTATGATAAACTTTTGTAAAATTTTGTCAGTGAGGCAAAGAAAATTACAACAATCAAATGTAGGCCACAGTGTTCAATCAAAACAGAAGCTTTGACAGCTAAAATTTAAAGCACTTTCTCTATGCATATATGTGGACATAACTTTATGTTGTTAAGGGTTCCATGTTTATTTGTTTGTTGATTACAAAGTTTTGATGTGTAGCCCAGGGTATGCTCCAAAGAATAATCTTCCAACCTCATCTTCCCCGAAGCTGGAGTTTTAGGCACTCACCCCTATGCACAGTTTATTTATTTAATTTAATTCAATTTCCTAACTTTAAATCCAATTATATCTGTAATACTAAGAATCATATATTGTAGGTATCTTCCAGTAATAACAAATGTATGATAAAATTCCTGGACTCCAGTACATCCTTCAATAGAATGACAGAGAGGATTCAATAATATTCTGGCCAGAAAGCTGAGCCTGCTTCTAACACTAGCCCAGTTGTTCATTTAGCTACAGAGTAGAGGAAAGCTCCAAACCACTTCCTTCATTTCACATTCCTTCCTTCCAAAATATGTCACTATTTTAAATATATCTGTGTCAACCTATTATTTTTTCCTATACAAATTATTTTATGACTTGTCATGTTATGCTATATAGCATATATTTGATTTTTATTTTTCAATTTTAAAATTCAAGTTAATAAAATTATGAGTAACTAAGATTAAAAACAATTTCAAAAGGTATTTAAAGTTTGAGGTTTAGTCTTTAGTTTTTAATCACTTCTTACTTAATAACAAGTAAGTAAATGTTGATTAAATTTTCAATAAATATAATTCTCAGGATGTTCCTAAAGGCATTAGCATAATCTAGTGTTTCTTTAATAAGGTTTTAAACATGAAGATCTTGATAAACTAGTATAAACAGACACTTAATGACAAAAATTATTGTGCCCATATTAAGTTCTAAATGTTACTCAATTCAAACTAACAAAAAAACTTAATCAAGTAATGGTGGTTAATGATTTTGTGAAAATTGTTCATGTTATCTCATATGACCAGAAGTAATTGCCGTGTAACTAATTACATTAAAATAATGCAATTTGAAACATATTAACTATGACATATCGGAATTTCATCTAGTTTGCCTAGTATTGTATATTATTATCATGAAAACCAGTCATTTTTTTATAACATTGTAACAAATAAGAACCGTAAAAGGCACAAAAGAATTACGTGGACATTTTAAAAATAAGTGTTGATCTAATTTTAACTCTTCGATAAGTCCATGGAAAGTAAACTCTTTATTTTGCATCTTGGATGACAATATCCTTCTCACTAACACTCAAAAACTACTTGATCTCCGTCCCAGGGTTAGGAAAACATCTCATGGTATCCTAATAGGGCCGTGCCCTGTGCCTATTAGAGACTGTGTAAAGAGAAACAGTGCCAAGAATGTGTCACATAAAGGTATGATGTTAACTCCACTGCTTTCACAGCCTGGGAAGTCTGCTCTTCTTTAGTGTCCTTCTCATTGTGCACTAACGCACACTGTAAGGTTAGTTCTGTTTAGTCAAAACTCTGCCTACCTCCATTAAAAGCACATTCTGATATATTCTACTAGCAGGTTGCCCATCTACTGAGGTGTAGGGAAAATCCACTGACAAACTGGGATCTAATGTAAAGGAAGCTTTTGACCCAGGAAGCAAGGGTTAAATCAGTGTATTGCAGAAGCTAATTTTGAAAAGGGATTGGCAAAAAGAAACAATTTGAAATACATGATTGTTCTGCAGAACACCCCTGAGAAGTTGGCATGGTCAAACCCATTTAAAGGGCAAAGGCACCTGGGTTCAAGTCCTTGCTACTCAACGTGAAATGGAATAAAAATTTCCCAAGGTTCAATACCTGCCCCAGATTTTTATTATAGTTTGAGAAACTAAAAATGAGGCATTAGTTGACTCTCATTATGGTCATTTTTAAGAAACAAATGAGCACAATTATAACACGATTACACTCACTATCGTGGCTTTGTCTGCTATGTTCCCCATAGGCTTATATTTTGAGCACAAGCTGCTTCCTTCAATTTCACCTTCCCTGTCCTGCTGAAACTGTGAGTTAAATATATCCATTCTTGTTTAAGTAACTTCTGTTCAATATTTGGTAACAGCAATGAGAAAAGGGGCTAAGATAATCTCTCAAGGTCATATGCTGGATGCTCATTTAAGTATTTAGAGAAGTAGCCTACGTTGGATGACTTTATACCCTACCATTCCAGATAGCTCATTATAGTTAAAGAACGAAATTAAAGATAAAACCATCGTTTAAAGTCTCAGGGATCATTAAGGAAGGGGAAGTAGAGAGATTTCTGCTTCCATTCCTGCCTCGAGGCTCCTGACTTTCTTTGCTGATGGACCATGTGTAAGCCAAAGAAATGTTTTCCTCCCCAAGCTGCTCTTGCTCTTGATATTTATCATAGCAATCAAAACTCACTATTTGCATCTGTGCAGTACTAAAGTACTAGCTGAACTTAGTGGAATACTCACAAACACACAAAGTTGGCAATGTTGGGAGCAAATAGGGGAAGCTAGTGACAGGAAATGGGTAGTAGATATGATCATATTTTATTTTATACATGTATGAAATTCTCCAAAATAAAAAATATTAAAATCTAAAGTACATGGGTAGCATATTTTAAGTATGCCAGGTATTTTTGTGTCTTTGTATGTGTACATGTATGTGTGTTCATGCTTGTGACTACAAGTGTTGTGTTTTGTGGTATCATTGTGGTGTTTCAAAGACAAACCCTCTTGTTGGTCTTTGCCTTCTCTTTTGGTGGAGATAGGCTCTTTCTGACCTGGGAGCTTCTGGGACTCCCTTTCCTGTACAACCCAGCTCACTGTGGGAGCATAGGGCTTGCAGATAATACTAAAAAGTGTGCTGGGTTTTATGAGAGTTCTGTGATCTGAACTCAGAGCCTAGTGCCTTTAGAGCAAACACTTACCTACTGAGCCATCTCCCCAGTCAACATCAGCTTTTTTATTTTTTAATGCTTCTAACACCCAATGGCACTGCACAGGAATGCAGCATTTAAAGGGAAGTGCAACCCAGTAGAAATTCACCATCTCATTGGGAAAAGATGTATACTTTACATTTTCTTGGCTTTAACCTGTGGATAGTAACACAGTGCATTCTGACTTCACCCACCTGCTATTTTAGTGACAGTTTTGATATCTGGTTTTATTCAGTGTGCATTTACTCAGCAATAAGAAGAAATCCTTTATTTTACTAATAAGATTTGATCTTCTAGGAAGCTTATTATGCCTTTTTTTTAAAAAAAAAGTACATGATATGTGTTCAATATAACTTTAGCTGCTTAAAAACATGTTTCTGTTTTAGTTCTTAAAGCACTATTTCAATTTGAAAATAGAACCTTGTAAATGTTTAAACAAATAGAATTTCCATGAGTACTATCACTGATATCTTATACTTGTATAATAATTTATATTAAGATAAAGCCCAGGATTAAATAGCCATATAGCTGAACGTACTTACTGTGGAGGTGTGAGGCTTACGGTTCTCACTAAGTTACTGGCCTAAAGAAAACAAAAGCTGAGGCTGGGATTTTCAGTCTTAGGTTAGAAATGTTGCAATTCGAGAGGTAGCAAGGCCTGGGATAATTTCTCTGTCAATTTCATTTTAAAAACAATTAGGACAAAGTTAATAAGCATTAATTCATAGCCTGGGCTATAATAAACCTGTCAAAGAATAATAACGAAACGTGACCCATAATATTTCAGGCGAAAAATCTTGAGAAAACGAATGTTTATTCTAACATGTCCCCCAGGTGAGGCTACTTTTCATGAAGTTTTATAAGGAAATAAAGTAGAATTGATACACTTATCACTCCAAGAGTAGCTCACGTCCACATACCTATCAAAACCCAGGCTTCCCAGGCTTTCTTTGCGCTGTGTGGTACAGAGTTCCCCATTCAGTCCTGTTGCAATCCCCATTCTCCTGCATCTGCCAGCTCTCCTCCCCCCCATTTCTCTCTTCTTCATTGAAGGCTTTGAATTCTTACACGGATTTTTAAAATCCAATGTATTTCTCCCTTCATCATAATATTTTGTTTGCTAATTTCAATCATCCTGGACCCAATCTGCTTCTACTAACAGCAATTTCATGATGGTGTTTTCCTGTCAGATACAATTAAAGATAGTCTGTCATTTATTCTGAGAAATGGTTTTACATCATCTTGAGAACTAATTTTATGATTAACAAAAAACAGTTGTATGTCTATTCTCAATGTTATGGCTTGCATGTTGTACATGGTAGTTAATACAAACAAATCACACCAACCTGGTTAAAAGAACAAAACAAGCAAACAAACTAAAATTATTAAACTCATGAAATGTTTTTTGTTCCACTACTAGGCCCACATCTTTCTTCTTTTCTGTTTTCTATCCTCATCACTCTTCAGAAATTTTCACCTATTAAAAAGTGCCTATTTGCCAATTAATTCACCAGCTATATTCTACATGTTACCACATACAGGACTATTGATGTTATTAAGTTACCACAATACTCACTGCCAAAGCACGACTATAAAGGTCTAAGAGGTCTAGCCACTAAGATCTCCTTTCATTCTAACAAATGAAGAAAAAATGAAAGGAGCACTTTATGAGGGAGACAGCACCAACTGCTACCAATGACGGTAAAAGGAAAGCTGGTGGTACTGCAGGCATGCCTCGGTAGGTGAAGGGCTTGCTGCGCAGGCACAAAGACCTCAATTCAACCCCTAGAGCCATATAAAGCGGGGTGTGTTAATACATGCCTGTATTCTCAGTGCTTCCGTGGTGAAATGACAGGTGAAGATCGGAAAATCCACGAAGCCCACAGGTAGCTAGCCTGGTATTCACTGAGACAAACAGCAAAATGACCACGTCTCAGAAGGGTGGAAGGTGAGAACCCAAACAAGTTGTCCTTTGACCACCATGGAGCACAGTAATGTATGGCGCACACACATACAAGCGTCATCTGCTCCACAGGAAAAGAAAGAAGGGGACAAAGACAAGGATGAGGAGAAGGTGGAGAGAGATAGAGGAAGATAGGAGAACAGGACAGAGGAAGGAAGGAAAGAGGGAGGGAGGAGAGAAACTAACTTACAGCTCTAGCTCAAACATTCATGTGTGTGTGGCCGGCAGAGTTTCACAAAACACTCCCCAGAAGTCATGAGACTGTTTTGGGTTGCTTCAAGGCATCACTCTACAAAACACATAAAAGTGATACTGAAAAAAATTATTAAACATGTTTACCTCACAAATTAATTATTATACAAGATACATGTAACCCAGTTTTATTTCTGAAGGTTCCATGACCTTTAAATAGCATTTTGAAAAATAATGAGCTGTAATTATAGCATGTTACATTTTTAAACAGAAGAATTTTTATCTCTTCTACCCCCCAGAGCTTACTAGGAAGCAATTCAATGACAGTGGGAGGTGGGAAAAGGAGGTCTGCAGCTCTTTACATAAAAGCAATGGGGGCTGGGAAAGGAGAGATGGATCTGATT
>NC_022009.1:76604061-76641575 GCF_000317375.1 Microtus ochrogaster
TGCTTGCTAGAGGACCTCAGCTGGATTCGAAGCACTTACATCAGACAGTTCACAACTCTCCCTATCTTCAGCGTCAGAACATTCTTACACTTTCTCCCAGACTTCTCAGAAGGGCATACACTGACACAGATTTGCACACACAAATAAGTAAAAGTCAATAGAAAAGAGTAATGGATGGCAATGATAAAACTGTTGTTAAACATGGTAGTGACCACGAGATCACAACGTTCTGGAATTTCTACTCTAAGATGGATTTTCTTTGGACAAGCTTTACTGGCTATCACTCAGGGCACGTATTTCTACGGAGATTTTCCCCTTTGTTTTTGGCTCCTCACCAAGTCACTCATATTGGCTTCTTGACCAATCAGGAACTGCTAGTTTTAATCTTGTATTTCTGTTCAAAGTGACTAGCATTCACAACAAAGCACACGGAGAAGTAAATTATAAAGGGATAATTCTCATATGATTGGTATTATTTAAGAGTGTTGAGCCAGGGAGATAGCTCAGTTGCCTTCATGCCTATCCTGCATACATGACAACCTAAGTCCTGCTCCTAACACTCACATAAGAAGAGGTGGTGAACATCCAAAGCCCAGAGTGAATGATGAGACAGATTGGGGGTCTCTGAAGCTCTGAACAGCCAGGATTGTTTAGTCCGTAGCTTTCTTTTTCTGTGGGAGATCTGGTCTCAAAAAAAAAAAAAAGTTTTAGAATGAGTGAAGAAAAATATTCTCAATGTCAAACTCCATTCTCAATGCAAACCTGCATATACACTGTACATCCATAATAACAAGGACAAGGACATATAACACACACACACACACACACACACACAACACACACACACACACACTTTACGAAACACCTCATACAGAGAACACATACATAACACAACACACACAAACATATGCCCTAATAAAATGTGTAACACACTAACATGCCCTCATCCATACTTTTAATAGTCTTTCTTTGTCTTGATTAGCACTTTGATTATTATGCATCATGGGGATTTTTTATTTCTGATCCAATCTCGTTGTTGTTCTCTAAGCATCTTTTACTGATATAGATATGTCCTAATTTAGGTTATAAAATTTTTCTTCTCTGATTTTATTGAATATATTTTCTGGGCATATGAGCTGGGATTTTTCTTTTTATATTCTTATTATTCTTATGTTTCGTATTTTCATAGTTTCCCAGATCTCCTGTATATTTTGTGTAAGAAAGTTTTTGAGATTTAATGATTTCTTTGACTGATGAATCTATTTCTACTATCATATCTTCAACATTATCATCTCTTCCATCTCTTGTATTCTGTTGGTGATGCTTGCATCTGTAGTTCCTGTTTGCTTCCCAGATTTTCAGTACTTTTATTTTTAACATTATTTTGTTATTTTGGTAATTTTTAAACTTTATATATAAAAGAATCACATGATATATATCATTCTTGACTGGCTTATTTCCCTCAAGATTATGTTTGTAGAAATTGTTTTTTTTGTTATATATAGCTATTTCATGTTTTTGTCCCCATATATAGCTCCATTCTATGAATACATCCATCGTAATCATTTATCTGCACAGCAAACACATCTCATAGAGTTTGAGAGCACCATAGGGACAGTGCCCCTTTGAGCATCCTCATGTACTTATGCTGTGGGGAGAGTAAAAGAAATTGTTTCAACACTGCGAATCTAATTCATCAACAAAACAACTGCCAATAAAGTTTTTGAGCACATATTTTCTGGTTGTAATTCCTAAAGTTTGGTGTGGTAAATGTTTGTGACAATTGATAAGAAGCTGTTGCAACACAAGCCTTGAATCCCAACACACAGTAGGCAGGGGCAGATGAATCTGAGGGAGGTTGAGGCCAGCCTGGTCTATACAGCAATTTCCAGAGTAGCCAGGGCTAGATAGACATAGTCCCAAAGAAACAAACAAAACAAATAAATTGAAGTTCGAGTTTGATCAAAGTTTTAAATAAGGTGATAAAACTGAAATTGCTCCTTTCTCAAAATCTCAAAATATGACAGATTTCTTGGACTTTGATGAGTTTCTGGGGGTTCTTGCTTGTGCCAATAATTACCTTCTTTCATTTTGGTATAGACCATGAGCCTCGAGGCTCTAAAAATATCTGAAATGAATTTTGTGATTCTGTAGTGTTCATGTAGATGTCTTTTATTGACTGCAGTCTGTCACGGCTGTTTCATTTTCCCACTTACATAAATAAAATTATCAAGTATACACTCTCTTTGCAAAAGAAAATTTTTCAGGTAGTCATGTTTGTTTTAATATTCATGTGTTAATCTAAAGTTGTTTCCTATTCATTTCTGAGTAGTATCCATTACAGACATAACAATGCATTATTATTTTTTTGTTTATGGAAATTTGTATCTATTTAGATAATCTTTTTATTGTTTGCTAGTACTATGAATCATTAACTTTTTAATGGGTTTCTGTAGGCCCATATATTATATAGGTTCGTATGTCTACATTGTATGGTGGCCAGACTCCCAGGCCATAGTTTGCACCTGGCCTCACAGAAGATGGTCACCTAACCTTTCCAGACAAACTGTAGCCATCCCTAACAGAGGGTCAGGATATGCTAATGTTGCTTTGCTCCTTCTTTATAATTATGAAGATTGCCTGGGAAGAGCTCTTAATTCAGGCTAATTGACATAGTTGCAGACATGACCTTAGTCTTGCTACCCAGGAAACAGAATGCTAATGAACTTCTCCCTCAGTTTACCTTTTGATATAAAAGCTGTTTTATATCAAATAATAAACGGGGGTGATGTTCAGGATATTAATGAACCCTGAGACTCCCTCTTGATAATGCTGTGTGAACTGTGCCTCAGTTATTCCCACGCTCTACACTGGTCCAAGAGATAATTTATGTTGAACTGATACCAAAAAACAAAATTCTGTTTTATGAAATGATGTGATCCTTTGGAAAATGTATGTATTTTTCTGATATAGCTTAATGAATTGCTTCAAAGGTTCTATCAAGGATTCAACAATCCTTTTTCTACCCTTCTACACAAACAATATTCTTGTTACTTTCTTCATTCTTCTGTACAATCACATAGCAAAGATTCTTAATCTAGCTGTAACTTCGTGTTCATTGATGATTCTGTCCTACACACCCTCCCTCCCTCTCTCTCTCCACCTTCCTCTGTTTGGATAGGCTACTTTCTCCATCTCTGTCAAACAATGTGACTCGAAGAAGAACAATCATTTTCCACTCTATGTGTGAGTGTGACCCTGAATCACCGTCTTTCCTTACCTGACTTTACACAGAGCATAATGATTCCCATTTGGCCATTGGAAGATGACTGTTTTTACTGGAGGGAGGGGATTTCTTCTTGTGTTTTTGACCCATGTTGTCTGGTAACTAGTAATATAGCAAGCCAGAAAATTGCACAACGTGGTTCATTTTCTACCGTTTCCCTTAATTGCATGAGCATACATCCTCACATCTTTATAAAAACTAGTGGTTATTAGGCTACCAGAGGTGAGCCACTCTTTTAAGCCTCATTGCCTTTTGCTCTGGGATAGGGAAACCAATGCAATTAACGACAGGAGCATATTTTAGTGATTAAGTACAATAGGATATTTAAGGCTCTTGACACATACTTAAATTCCAGTACCATTTTTTTTTTAATTTTCAATGTCATTTAGAATATCTTTGAATTAAAAAATGCACTATTTTATGGTAGAAAGAACATAAAAGAGGTTTCAGATAACATGAAATGAGTTTGTTGAGTTGCTAGCTACAGGTATCAGTGAGCCATTTAAACTCCTATCTTCGAGTATTTGAAAAAGTACAATGATAAAGGTGGAGATTATTTCATAAATATAAAAGGTCATACATTTGTGTGATGCTATTCTTTGTCTTTGCCTAAGGATTTTACTTTTAGTTTCAGATTTTATCATGTACTTCTCATTGTCCAGATGGGTTATATGTATGTACAAGGTCTCTGAAGCAAATCCCGTATCTGTAAGGTGGAAATTTAAAATCCACCTAGTACACCCCACCTTAAAAATTTAATGGAAAAAGCATATTTTCAAGAATAAACTAGTACATTTTTAAAAGCCACAAGAACAGCTTTATATTGTCCCTGTGGCATATATGAAGTTAAATGGCTAGTGTCACAGTATTATCACAAGATTCATAAAAGTGTGCATCCATACTATGCACGTGGGATGTTTAAACTGACTGTACCAAGGAGCCTTAGCAGTGATTTGGAGCCAGCAGAGGCAGTCTGCCTTTTGTAGTGCTCCAGACAGTCATATTTCAATAGAACCATTTTCCTTCCACAGATACCATCTCACAGCCACTAGAAAATATTTGAGGTGTCGTCTAGCCTGTATTAGGAGTGTTCACAGTTAACGGCAGACAGACTAACCTGATACAAGAATGGCAGAAGCAAAGCAGCAGGCGCAGGGCTTTCTGAGACTCTCTATAAGAAATGCTAAATGTCACAGTGCATAATTTATCAATGCCAATAGCTTTCAGCACAGATCTGAGGGGATTAACCTATGCAGCCAAACTATCTATCATATCACAATATTTAATTGCATACTTTTAACTAATAAAAGGCCAATCTATTGGCTCCATGAATGCAGCTTATCAATCCGTTTTTGAAATATTTTTTATTTTACTTGCATAAGTGTTTTGCTTGCATAATATGTACGTGCACCATGTGCATGCCTGGTGTCTAGGGAAGTCAAAAGAGGATGGCAGATCCTCTGGAACTATAGCTAGGGATGATTGTGAACCTGCGTGTGGCTTCTCTGAACTGAACCCATCTCCTCTGCAAGAGCAGCAAGTTATTTCTCTAGTCCCAGACAGATCTTTGTTTTATCTGTTTCCACACTATGAGTCCTTTCAGTGGGTTTCTGGCAATCTTCTACATCGTTATCAGCATGAAAATGTTTTGGTGTTTTACAATGGCATTGGATACAGCTGATCCTGAAGTCATGTGGAATTCATCAAACTAGCACATTGGAGTTCCCATCAAAAAAGGTTTTAGCTGGTAGTTCACATGAACAAACACTGTTCTTTTTTAATTTCATTTTTTTGAGATTATATCGTCTTCCCTTTCCCTTTCTTCTCTCCAACCCTCCACACGTGCCCCCTGAGTTTGAAGTACAATGTTCTTTACACTCTTCGAAAGAGAGGCAAGCAGACCCAACAGGAAAGTCCTTTGCTACATTTGTTGTCAAAAGATATTTTATTATTTAATGCAGCTCCTGAATTCAATTGTCTATTAACATTTGGCACTAAATCAAATTGAGTAATGATGGTTCGCCTCCCCCATATTTACAAATAAGATGTCTCTTTCATGAATCAGCTTTTTAAAAGTTACATCACGAGCTGCCTGTTTTGTGGTTGTTTATGGTCATAATCCTTTGTACTTCATTGTAAATTTTGCTTCTTCAAATTTAAAAATATAAGCTATATGGAAAAAAAACAATTAATAGTCATGCATGTTCTAGTTCTTGTACTATATTCTGCTTTTAATTGTTTCTTTTATTTCCAAAGTTACCTTGTATTGTTTTTTATAGTACAAAGTTACCTTGTATATTCTTAATTTTCTCTGAAATACATTGTTTTAATTCAGGATTTTTATACATTTAGAACACATATTCTAAGTGCTTTTCTTTGTATAACAGGTTTTGGTAAAAGACTAAATAATTAAAAAGCAAAAACTTTTCACTGATAAAAGCCTTTCTATTATAATCACTGGTTTTTATGTTTTCCAATGGTGCCCTATCATGTCCTTATGCCTTAATACTCCAGTTTTCAAATTCAAATACCAAGGAAGACAGAATGTCTTACAATGAGCCCCATTTTCCAGATTAATGCACCTGAGAAACATTTATCCTTATTTAATATCCCTTACTCATTTCCTCTCCTGTTATAGGGATAGCACAGCTGTTTATCTGGCAATTATCTTTGAATCTATTAGTGAAATGTCTAAATTAATCATAAAAAGACAAGTGCATCCCTGAGTGACTGTGCTACAAATACAGGACTTTGTGTCTTCCTATGCCGCTCACTGTTACCATATGGCAGCATTGTTCCTTGATACTGTAGACCATAATTTCATTCCAGACAGAGAAACCCCACATGGATGTATTAGAACCTACTATTTAAATCTAGCAAGCTTATTATTTACATCATCAATTCTGTTGCTCTTGGCTGCAGGTACAGAAGAATTCTGAACGGTTAACAATAAGTCATTTAATTAGCCATTATAGTCAGCATTCATAGTGTACTGAAATAATTAATCCAGAAGATTGACAGATTCAATATTCTGATTAATAATAAGGAAACAGTTTTCATTCAGACTAGTGAACATTGGCTTATTGCCTGTTTAATGCATGGGCTGTTTGGCAATGTAAAGACATGGCAATGAGAATCAAATGTGAACCGGCAATAGAAAAACAAATAGAAAGGAAAATGGGAGGTGGATATAAGCCAGCGTGTGACACTGGTCAGTTTACTCATCAAGGAACATTAGCATTTGTAAGATATAAGCCATGTAAGCATGGATAAGATATACTTCTTTATGTTTTTTTTCCTTTTTTTTGAAATTAAAATATAAATATTCTTTCCCTTGACTTCCCAAAGCCACACCCACACACCCTTCACCTTGTTTAGAAACATAGCATCTGGTTTCTTTAATTATTTTATTTACACAATTAAGAATATATACTTAAAAAAACCCTCTGTCTTTAGGTAGTTTTGCATCTGCTGAGGCAACAGTGATACAAAGGTGTATATACTGACACATAATGTTAGTGCCATCATGGTGGTAAGATGAAGGGGCATGAGAGTGTATAATGAGTACGGATCCATGTCAGCAACATCAGAGAGAGACAGCATTGGCCTTTCTAGTACAGCTGATAAAATCATGCATAGATAAACTAATATAAATGGGGCGGAGGGTGGAATGCGAGTTAATTCCCCAAAGACAAAGCTGAGCATCTTTTGTAATATTCAAAAAAGGGGGGGAGATCATTAAATTTGACTGTGTGTTTAGACACATCTTAGGCCAAGATAGAGTAGCCTCCAAGGGTAGCAAGGAATTCTCTAGGCTCAGATCTTAGCATGTATAGGCTGAAAAGTGGTCACTATAAGTATGAATAATCAGGATCTCTAAAGTTATCATGGAAGCAAAAGAAAATGGATATTTGGAATTTTGCATGCAACCTTGACTGTTTTAGTGTCCAATTTGTAGTAGATTTGTTTGTGTGTCATAAGACTGAATGATAAAAACAGTTATGCCTGTACTATTTGTGGTTTGGCATAACAGGGAGTAATACGTAAGTACTCCATGATCTTACTCTCCAGGGGTTAGGGTCTACTTGGAGACCCATGTGGAGAGAAATCTGACATGTGGCATAAAGAATTAGCAATGAGGGGCATTTAGGCTATGACAAACCATGCTGCTGTGAACATAATTGAGCACATGTCCTCTTGGTACTCTTGAGCATTCTTTGGGGGTATATTCCCAAAAGTGGTATTGCTGGGTCTTGAGGAAGGTTGTTTCCTAATTTTCTGAGAAATCATCATAATGATATCCTAAGGGGCTGTACCAGTTTGCACTCCCACCAGCAATGCAGAAGTGTTCTCTTTTACCCCACATCCTCTCCAGCATAAGTTGTCATCAGTGTTTTTTATTTTAGCCATTCTTACAGGTGTAAGATGGAATCTCAGAGCTGTTTTGATCTGTATTTTTCTGATGGCTAAGGATGTTGAGTATTTCCTTACATGTCTTTCAGCCATTTTAGATTCCTGTTGAGGGTTCTCTGTTTATGTCTGTGGATAAGGAAAATATGGTACATTTACACAATGGAGTGCTACACAGCAGAAAAAAATAACAACATTATCTTGAATTATGCAGGCAAATAGATGAAGCTAGAAAACATCATATTGAATGAGGTAACCCAGACCCCGAAAGACAAATATCATATGGACTCACTCATAAGTGGCTTTTAGACATAAAGCAAAAGAAAAAAAAAGTCTACAATTCACAATTTCAGAGAACCTAGAGAACATTGAGGACCCTAAGACAAACATACATGGATCTAATCTACAAGGGAAGTAGAAAGAAGAAAAGTTCTCCTTAGAAAATTGGGAACATGGGGACCATAGGAAAGGGTTGAAGGAGAGGGGAGGAGAAGGGAAGGGAGCAGAGAAAAATGAATAGTTCAATAAAATCAACAAAAAGAAATTAGAAATGAGATGAGGATAGTAACAATATTCGAACCTTTTCTTTACCATCTCTGGACAGAGGAATTAGGAGTGAAAATTTAGATTCAGGTTCAGTCAAGTTTTGATCTGGACTTGATATGTTTTCCTTAAGAAGCTAGAGAATAATATGTATTATTGCTAATGATTTTTAACAAATTTCTTTTTTTAAAAAATTAAAGGTGTGTGTGTGAGTGTGTGCATGGTGCATTGCGTACATAAATAACCAACCACCAGCATATGATATGTTAAACATATTTAACAAGCCCAATTTTCCTTCTGATTTAATACGGCTCAATAAATGGAAACTGTTCAGTCAGAGTAATGAAAAGAGGACATGATTTATCTCATTCTGTTGGTGTCCTTCCTATGTTCTTTGGTACTGTGATTGCACCGGTGGATAATATTATTTTGTTCCCAAGGAAATATGTCCTTTTGATTAGGTTGTAGATATTCTCTCATTTGTCACTGTTATATCACGCTATGCCATGTAACAGCAGGAACTCTTGATTATTTAATTGCTTGTAAGAACTCATTAAATCCCACTATCAATCTTGGGACATATGGTAAACATCACCCAATAGTGTAAGAGGTTGTAGTGATGATCTGTCACTAAGGCAAACCCTTCTTCAGCAACACAGACGTTGGTTTAGTTGTCTCAGCATGATTATTTTTTAGTTGATATTAATTTACAAGTGAGGGGCCATCTAGCCATCTTAATCCACACTTTAAAGTTAATAGTATAACCGTTTGTAATTTTATTAGTAGCATACTTAAATGAATCTCTTGTGCTTTGTACATGATTTTCATCTGTAGTAACTGAGTTTATGCTTTCGTGAATGGTTCACAACGTATTTTGTATTCTATATTTTTCCTCTGCGAAGATTCAAGCAGTACACCCTAATGAATAAAATTTACAAACTCAGTCTTAATATCCGCCAATGATTAGCTGTGGAAGAGCAATGCCATCAGATATGACTTCTGAAATGGCCCTTCTAATACAGCAGTTTTTTTTTAAGAGTCAAACCTTGAAATTTAAACTCTTACAGTGTTCGCTGAATGAACACGGTGTTATAAGAGTAGAGCTGCAGCATGAGCTTGAAACTCTTTAGCCCTGTGTTGGATTCAGGTCTGTAATGTGGGTGCCAGTAGCCACTTGGTGTAAAGTGGAATCAAATCAGCTGTATTATAGCAGCCAGTTTCTTAGAAACTCATGCCCGTTGTGGCTAACTGTAGGAAATTAGGTACATTAAAAATAAACCTCAGTCTCCCTCTTCTGCTTGAGTAATCAACATTTAAGACATTAGAAAAATCATATTTCTATGATTCAGTAGAATTTCCTGAGACCATATGTATATACAAAACAGTTAGTTTAAAGTCTGGAAACTTCTTTGAGCTCTCTCAGCAAATATATGTAGTTATTACTTAGATTGCAAAAACAATTGAGTGAGATTTCTTAGGCTTCTCACGGGGAATAAAGACCTTAAAATTTCATTCTTCAATTTACCATCCAAGCAAAGAACCAACTAGAGAAGTACCGTGGAAAAGGATTTCAAAAATTTGAAGATATTTCAGTTTTTAAAATATTTACCAAGGAGAAGAACTAAAAAATCAAATATACTACCAAAAAATAACTTTTTTACTGAACTAGAAGTACATTTATTAAATGTTAGATAATTTAAATTGTGGGGATATATCATTTATATATCAATACATTTGAAAAGAATTTCCACAAAGGCAAAATTTAGTCACAAATTTTACTTGTGTCATTTGGTATGCAAATACAGAAAGAATTCAGCAAATATTTATAATATGAATGGAACAGTAGGTTATTATTGCTGCAATGTACAGACAGATACAAACATTGCCTTGCTGGGAGCATAATTATTTTTAATGTCTGTGGTTAATACTGTTTATGATCAATTTCTTTTACTATACACTAGTACTTTATGAACTATAGTCCACTCACTCTCACTTAAGCTTCTGTGGACAGCATTTATGTGTGGTAGACACGATGATAAACACTTGCCCATGCTCTCTCTCATAATTAGTGCTTTAAACATATATGAAAATTGTACAATGATTAGTCTAATCTTAACATTAAGGAAGCCAAGGTGTAGTGAAGTTAAGCAGTTTGTTTTGAAACAAATGAACAAACAACAGCTACCAAGATAAAACATATCAAGGATAAAGACTAACAGGCTTTCCAAAAATGTACAGGGCTGCCGAAAGTAGTTTGCCTTGAGACTTCAGAGCAAAATGTTATTCCAATCCCTCCCTTGATGCCCAACCCAGGCAAATGTAACATAATTTTGTTTTTGTCAGTTCATCTATGGGTGTGAAGTTACAATAACATAACACATTACCTCTGAGGTTTCTCCACATTAGTATTATTTCTCAACAGTAATTTCCTATAAATGTCAAGTGAAAACTCTCGAATGTGTATAGGATTTCATGGTACAACTTTGCTTGTCTTTTATATTATTAGGAAATGACTCTGCGTTCTATTAAATTCTGATGAACTTTGAATTTCATTCACGGTATCCCAGGAGCTCTATATCTCTGCTTCCCATATTTGCTTTCCTAGTAGCAGGTAAGGAGGTAATAATGAGAATAATAACAAATGTTTATTACCAACTCTGTGCTGGTCTGGTCTAGTTGCTTATTTGATCTAACAAACCCCGTCATGTGTACTCTTTTTGCCCTTTGGTGAGCTGAGACTTAGCTTGTATGAAGGGATAAGTAAAGTCTTTAACCCAGTAGGAGACCACTTTGGGTTTGGGGCTTCTGCACTTTCACTGTAGCTCTGTGGTCAAGTCAACTCTTCTAAACTTTACCATGTATTTCACTTACCAGCTCTCCAATTGTGGAGAGCTTACTTAGACTTCATAAGCCTTGATTTCTTCAAGTGAAAAAGAGAGAAGATAATAAATCTAATATAGATAGAAAATTACATAGCTAGTATTTGTTTTTTTAAAAATACATATTAGACATATATTATAATAATCTGTGATATATGTACAAGACAGCTGTGGCCCTTAAAGAATGTACATCTTAAGCAAAGAAAATGTAAAAATAAATAATATGTGAGAGCTTATCTATTTCTATTCATTGATGGAAGTAGGTCGAGTGAAATGTGAGCAATCAAAATCAAACAAGAACACTAGACAAATCGAGTTGGGTATAAGGCTTTTAAGATAATACTCTCTAGAAAAGCTGGCTCCTGCAGTATCATCCTGACTCTGAGAATCAAGTTCAAATTGCTTCACTGAAATGAATCAAGAAGGCCTGAAGAGTTGGTTACAATGGGAGGTGTGGGGAACTAAACTTCATTTAGTTTAGAGCTCAGAAAAAATTCTAGCAGGAATAAACTTATTGCTTGAGGAAGTTAAGAAAAAGATAATTATATTTTTAAAAAGCCGAAAGGGTCACTCTTCTTTTGTAGGCCATGGAGGACAACTGAGGAGTGTTCAACAGGCAGGGAAGGAGGAGGCCTGGAAGACGGCAGGGGAGTTTTTGTAGCTGCAGACAGTGGTGGCCCACATCCGTGTGGTGGGAGCAAAGGGGGGAAAAACAGGACAAAACAAAAAGATTCAGAAATTAGAAAAATACAATAAAAGCATCATCCCAATACATGATGATGGGATAGAGATTAAAAGAAGACTGATCTAAAGAAATACACTTTAGGGGACAGAAAGGTTGGAAGAATTAACCCTAGGGTATAAATGCTCTGTAATGGGAAAAGCTGCACATAACAGGAGTCACAGGAAAATGGAGTGGAGTCACGGACTCTGGTTCCTTCAAGGTCAAGACCACAGTACATTTCGAAGAGAAAATATTCAATATTAGCATAAGACAGCAGGCGGGCAAGGATGGCCGTGTCCTACAGTCACCTCAGATACTTTTTGTTGCAACACGGTCTTGGCTACTTGACCATTTATACATGCTCCAGTTATTAGAAACTATTTATTTTCCCCCAGTGCTTCTGTAGTTCAAAGCCTTGGGATTTCTTTAACAGTGAGTACAGGGGCATTGACATCAGCCCGTAATGCTGTTACTTGCAGGACTTTAAAGTTCAACATTGCAGAATGGATCATTTTTTTGGCCAGTCCAGAAAGAAACCTGGTCAGGATATGGTTTTCCACTTCTGTGTTTTGATAGACTTTTCTCAGAGGCAATACTTTATAGAATCTCTCAGTAGATGGTAGCAAGAGATTAATGACAGCTGTTTTACATGTTATGGCTTTTAAGATCTGTTTGATTGGCAGAATAGTAACAGGCCACTTCCTCCATGGAACATTCATTGAACTTCACCAGACTCATGTACATACCATATCTGGATTTCTAAAGGTTGATTTTCATATCAATTAAGCAAAATCAAAATTTTAGAACATTTTGACACAACATTCACAGTACATTCATACAACCAACCTGAATGATAACCTATGAGTGTCCAAAAGACAACTAGGCAAATTCAAATTCTCATAATTGTTTCCTGGCAGAGTGTAGGGTAATGAGTTCATTGACCGAATGCTTGTTAAGGAAAAAGCAGTATAATTTCTATGAGGAAAAATATACCTAAGTAATTGGAAAGTGTACTTCAGAATGCATAAAGAATAAAGTCTAGACATTTTCTCTGAGTTTGAAACAGCTTCATACAAAGCCATATATTAAAAATTATTGATTATATTGAGTCAATATGGAATAGAGGGAAATGCTGGGTTATAGATAGAAAACAAATATGAAAACTATCAGATCTCCACTACATATATGTGGGATGTATAGCTTGGTACACTTCTGTAACAGAGCATCTGTTCTAGATTATGTATTCTAGCTTTAACTGATGAATATCTAAGGAATTAAGATATGTGTTAATAATTGCTAATACAAATTTATGTTTCAAAATCACAGATCATGTAAAAAATGGGAGAGTTTGTCTTTGCCCCAGTTTGTTTTTTCCCATAGAATCTCATTTTACCCCAAATCCCTCTATTAACATGTAAGTAAAAAAAAAAGATTGATTTAGTCTCTGCCTTTAACTTATAGCAATATCCCTCATAACTAAGTCTTCTAGGGTAGGTCAGAAGACAGTTCTCTATGACTCTTGGCAAGACTGTAAGATGGAATTTGAGAATACTTTATCTGATGTATCTTTCAATTCCAGAAAAAGAATTCTTTGTTTGGGTAATTCTAATGAAATTGTTAAAACTAGAATTTTACTAATATGCAAACATCATAGCTTTCCTACTCATATGGTTCCAGCATTATTAGAAAGGAGAGCAAGTACCTGCAGCGTTATCGCATATGTGTTGGAGCAAATCACAAATACATACCATGCCTATGAGATGCAGTACTCTACAAGTAGTTTTTAAATTACAAGACATTATTTCATATGATTCATTATTATGCCTCATTCAACATCTTAGAATATCAGACACACTGTGATAATAATTATTTGTTCTAGGTAATTGTGGACATCTTCTTGAGGTGTTGTCTTAACATTCTAGAGTAAAAAAATGCTTCAAATGGATAAACTACCTGGTCTAGATACCTAAAACAAGATTAAAGGCTACACACACAACTTTCCAAGTTTTCAATGATGCAACACAGAAACCTAGAAAGTAACCAAAACACTTAAGTATCTGGAGCCAGAGTTATGAAAAAGATTTAATAAAACATTAAATTGTATAATGCTCCAAAAATATTTTAAATTTACAGTTAGAGGAAATAGTTCATGTATAATAAGGGCTGCACAAGGAGCCCAACAGCTGGTACTAAAATACTGTTTTTTTTTTATGTAAGATAAATGGAAGTTTAAAAATATGAAAACTTCAGTAGCATTAAAATCTTTGAGTCTCTCAGAATCAATAAGTTCACAAAAATCACACACCTCATTAAATTCTACACAGATTGCAAAGCTAGCTATAATGTAGAAACAGGCAGACAGTCTGTCTCAATATTATTACAGGAAGGGTTGGTTAAATTAATAGCTTTGCATTGATTAAAAAATCTTGCATTTTACATGTTCCTAAGTTGGTTCCCACCATTAACTTTCAATACCAGAACAAGTCTCTGGATAAATGTGGCTTTATTTAAGTACTAAAATACAAAGGTAGGCAAAACATGGCATTTGCAGCATCCTATCTTTGCTTCCTGTCATAAATGTCTGCCAATCTAAAAAAAAAAAAAAAGATGTTTGCTTCCGCATTTTATTAGTGATTTTTTTAGTGTTTAAAATCTCCTACTGCTAAGAATCTTAATTACTCTGTAATGATAACTAAGCATAAAATATTATTATTCCATCATAATTTCCCTGGGCAAGTCATCATTTTGTCCAGGTAATACAATATCTGGCATTGCATATGACAATGCCACTGGGAGCTGGCCCGTTTGTAATCACTGTCCATTAGGAAATGCTCTTTTACCAGATGACCAGTCAAATGCATTTTTCACATATTCAGTTAGCTCATTTCCACTTTCACTCAGTTAAGAAAACAAAATGGTTCTGTGATTTACCTAGATATATTTTATTATGAATGTGGATTGTTATGAAATTTGAACACTGCCTTTTGTTCAATATAAACTCTGTTTTGGAAACTTTTATGAATTGAGCTTTCCTGTTCTTTTAAAGAGTGGTAGATTATTTACCTGTCATTGTTAGGGCTACTAAAACCCATGTATTTATTATGTACAACCAAATTCATTTAAATATTTAAAGATTTCTACAGCTAGAGTTGATGAAATGATAGTGTTGGTTATTTGATTTTTAGCCACATTGGACTCATTGTTTGGTCCCTTTTATCAATCTCCTTGAATATGTGACCAGGTCAAAATCCCTCTGAGGGCTCCAAAGCAACATTAAATTACATTTTAATTTGGTTCTTATATGTATCATATACTCAACTAATTATGTATTATTTATATCACAAATGATTTGTTCATATCATATGTGTCTATATACACATTTAAACCTTCAATAAGGGTAGCTGAAAGCATAGTCTGTGGAGAGGAGGTATATTTCAAGTAACACAAAATCATTTCTTTGGTGAATAATAACACTTATTTTAAAGGACATATATGAAATGTATATACAGAAACTATGAAATAATTAACTCTTATCTTTTACTACAACTGGAGATAACTACTTGTTTTGATAGTAGTATTCTCCATCCTAAATGGGATCACTGCATTATTCCCTTTCCCGCCCAGGGAATATTGCAGGGGCTGAAGCAGAAGGAATGTAAAAACCTAGATCAGGAGGTATTCTGAAAAAAGACACATTTTCTGGATTCTACATAATCATGCCACTCATGAGTTCAGTGGCTCTATGGCTACTATACAAGACCTGCAAAATACTAGGCCAATCAACATCTCATCATGGGAGAGGCAAAAAGAAAAGCGATTCACTCAATTTTGCATGATATTTTAAAATACCCAACAATATTCTGTCTCAGTGAAGGCAAAGTAGGACCCTGAACTTCTATTCATCTGAGGCAGTAGATCATCTGATTTCCTTTTGTTCTTTTAGGGTGGCATCCCACTTGAACAAGAGTAACAAAATCTAGAAACAAAATACCCAAAGTGTCTTCATAAAAGTCATTCATTATTCTAAATCCCAGATAAATCACTGCTTAAATAAGAAATGACAATATATAATACCACAGATGATGAGGCTCTAAAATTATAATTGTCTGTCAAAAACTCTGAGTGAGTGCCATAAATATGCTAGAATGGTCAGGAAGGGAGTGGGTTGAAAGCAGGACTATAATCCCCGTTCACAGGCTGTGTCAGAAAGATCACAAGTTCAGTGCCTGTTTAGTCCACTGAGTGAGTTCAAATCAAGCCTGAATCACTTAGTATGGCACTGTCTCAGAAATTAAAAGTTCTCAAAGGCTGAGGACCTAGCTTACTTTTGTGTCTGGTGTATATGAGGTTGTAAGAGATTGTTTTTTCATTTCCTGGCTTCCCAGACCTGAAATAATCACACAAAAACCATATGAATTACAATATTGCTAGCTCAGGATTCTTATTAATTAACTCTTACATCTTCAATTAACCCATTTCTACTATTCTGTGTATTGCCACAAGGCTGTGGCTTACAGGGTAGAGTTCTGTCTCCTTTGGCAGCTATGTAGCATCTACCTGACTCCATCTACTCTCTCTCTATGCCTCTTCCAGCCTGGCTATATTTTGCCCTACTATAGGCTAAAGCAGCTTCTTTATTGGCCAACAATCATAAAACATATTCATAATGTATAGAGGGGAATTCTGCATCCTCATAATACTCTCTGAGGCTTGATAACCAGTCCTACAGGAAAAAAGCCACAGAATGCAACCAAATACTTTTCAACATCCTTAAAGTTATTGTAAAATGTTAGGGTGTCTCAGCCAAGAACCCTAAGATATAAGAAAATTATGAAACAGATAAAAGCAAAAATGGAAAGACAAAAGGAAAGACTAGGCTCTTTCAGTGGGAAGATGAAGATTAATCCAGCTGTGCAATAAAGGCCAAACAGGAGACAATGACACTCATTTTCCATCTCTTCTTGAAGTTCTTCTTCTATTGAACTAGTCTTTGACAGTAAGTGTGAAAAGTAGACCCCTGGGGAAGAGTTCTGTTGTGAGCCCTAAGGAGAAAAGTCATAGGCACTTGCCCAAGTTGCCAGTATCAGAAATTGCAAACTGAAATGAGAAAGTATTAGACCAGAGAGAACATTGGTTTGGGTCCATAATCTTTCTACTTAGTCACATACATTAGACCTTAATGAGTTATATCATGTAACAAAGACCCTTCTCTTTCAGGCTGAGTTCTCTTAAGGAAGGTTTGAGTTTCTTACAAATTCAGGCTTATAAATCCATGTATCCATTCATGAGGTTTCTCCAGACATTCAGTTTTCTCTGATTCCCAGCGACAATTTTAGTGAAGTTACTTGGTGCCTTTATCCTTATAGTTGGTCCCTTTTCTAGTAATTATGAAGGGGAAAAAGTTAACCATAAACACCGAACCAACAGCACTGTAATATGGAAAAACTAAATAAAGAAGAGGGGGATATTTATTATTTCTTCCAGAGATGAGAATTAATCATGAGCAGCCTGTGTTGATTGAAGATTTGGTATTTGTTTTCTAAAGGAAACTGGAGTTCACTAATATACACAGTAAGAAAAAGAATAATATTCACACTACTGTTAAACACTTCATAAACTATTAAACTTAAGTGATTTCTGTGAAATATCATAGTTAGCCCTCAGAGAACTCATAGATTACCCAAATATTTGTTCATCTGGGGATGAGGAAAGTTCAAATTAAGGAAGTTAAATAGTTTGCCAGACACCGTATGTGGTGAGGCCTTGAGTCAGGACAAAAACTCAGGTCAGCTTCTTTCCCAAGCAGTTCTCTTTGCCCTTCCTTCTTTCCTCCCTCCCTCCCTCCCCTTCCTTGACCCCTCCTCTCCCTCCCTTTTGTAGGTCCTAGCAATTGATCCTAAGATTTTACACATGGTAGGTGAATACTGTATGGCTAGGCTGTGTTCCCAGCCTAGGATCTGTACTTTTAGAAACAGCTTACTCTTTGCTGAGAAAATGTCCCCACTAAAATTTGGGGATCATTGCTGCGATTAGACAAGGAACTGTAGAATAGGAAGAAAACACTATCTCAGATGACATAGGAAAAATGACCACCACCGTACTGAAATCAAGCTAAATCAGTGCCCCAACAGTGATACGTTTATTAATACATTCAGAATCCCACCTTTGGTTGTTTATTCTACCATTGATTCTGCTTAAATGCCTATTATACCGCATAAAACAAAGCTGTGTACACCAGACATACTGCTTCATATGCAGGGGATCTTAGAAACACATTACATTCAATTAAATAGGCCACTTTTTTTTCTTTTTTAGGAAAAAAAAATGGAATGATAGGAAGACTGTTTTCCAAAAGCAGAATATGATGGATAATGAGGAGCAAAGAATGAAGGGTAGGAGGTGGGCAGAGAAGGAGACAGAAGGAAGGCAGGAAAAGGGGGAGGCTGTATTCCACAGTGGTGGAAATACAATTTAAAAACAAGAGGCCAGGTGTTCCCAAGATAAACTAAATGTGCTTTGCAATTGAGCTCAGAGCCAGCCCAGAAAAGAACAAGTCTATTATGAGACTCAGCTACAAAGGGGTAGTCAGTAAGAACTACATGAACGGCATGTGTGTTTTTGAAGTTGCTATTACAAAGGCCTTGGGAACAGAGGTCTAGTCCCTGGATAGTTATTCCAGCATGAACAACAAAAGAACACTATGTAGGCTTTAGCATGCAGACACTTGTGATTTACTTCAAAAAAGCCTGCCAGAGAATATTGTGATATTCTCTGTCTGGCTTTGCAGTTATCCCAGGCAGCAGGCCAAAGATAAAGACCACTTAAACATTATTTGGAAATGAAATGGCTACTAAAAAGGATATAGTTGTATGTTAAAGAGACACTAAGCCATTTTGAGTCAACTAAGTTAGGTCTGGGGCAAGAATAAATGAATACAAATGGGAAATGATATTTGTCTTAGATGTGATCCTTTAAGGGTCCTGTGAAAGGCCACTAAGGATGTAGTGAGCTGTCAAATCCCTGTCATAAGTGTATATCTGAGTAGTACTTAAGTTGCCTGACATTTGTATACATCAAGTGAAAAGTAGCATTCCAGTATTGAAAAACGGTGTGTGAATTCACATTTCCAAAGGAGAATGAAAAAATGATATAAGGAAATCAAAACAGCCATCGTGTTCAAAATAGAGTTTTCAAACTTGTAGTGATGAAGGCTGTGAATTTAGAACAATGAGTGACATTTCCCACACAAATTCATGAATCAGAAGAAGAGAAAAAAACTAAAAGAAAGCAACAGAGCCAGAATTTTTTGCTATATTTTCTTATAATGTGTAGAATAATATTATAAGGATTTTTAATAAATACCTGCCTATTAATTTCCAGTTCTTTAAGTCATATAGTTATAGTTTGAAGAGCACTATCAGATTAATAAAGATTAAAGTTAGAGAATGAATGGTCAGACAGACAGATAGATACATAGCTACATAGATAGACAAGTAGTTAGATATTTGACAGGATTTAGAGAGATAATTGACTCTGATTATGTTGGCTAAGAAACCTACTACAAGCCACCTGTAAGGTGGAGAAGCCAATACCATCACATCTTGCTGTCCTTGTTTCAAGGCCTCAGAACCATGGAATCTGATGGCATAACATATTAATCTTTCATGAGAAACTGAGTATTTGCTTGGGGCATCCTGCAGTTTAAAACTGAAGAAACTGAAATTCTCTTGGCTAAAAAGAAGTAAACAGAGGTTAGAAAGGATGGGAAGAAGAGGAGAGAAGATAGCAAGGAAAAGAATAAATATGAATTTGCCTTTCTTTGCCATTTTGCTCTAGCTAGATTGACAGCTGATTGAATAGCTCTTGCTCACATTAGGTGAGAAAGATTTTGTTTATTCAGTCCATTCACTGAAAACAAATCCTTTAGGACCACCTACGAGAAGAAACACCTAGAAATTATACTTTAGAAGCTATATGGATGTCTTTAATAAGCCATGCTGAAATCTACATACAGGCACTACAAGCCCACTCTATCAGTTTGACACTGTGTGAATTTTCTCACACCATAGTTTATATTTAAGTAAAGACAATAAATATCACGATTGTGCCTAACATGATATTACTCTGCTCTTTAGAATAAAAATGACATTAATTGCTCTGAAAGAAAAGGAGGTGAAGACTTTAGCAAATTTTATATTTATGAGATCCTACGACTAAATCACTATGTTGTAAAGTTAATAATATGTAAATACTGACAGAAATTCAATGGAGATTGCATGTATACGTATGCCAAAATAAGCCAAAAACAAAAATAGATATTCATTTAATATATGATAACATGGTTATGTTTAGTAAAATAGATGTAATGCAAACAGCAGTTGAAGTTCTCATGTCGGTAAATGTCAGTAAGTGACTGTAGCTGCTCTTTATAGAAAGCCTTTTCCTACTATGGATTCTATATTCCCTTTACCTTTAGCCCATGCCTCAGATAGCTATAATTCCTTACCTGATAGGGTGACACAACTAGTCATTTTTAAAGTCTGGCCATTTGGAGTCCTGTCTGGAGCTGAGTTGCTGAAGCTTCACACTGGCCATAATCACAGGGCAGAGAAAAGTTAAGAATTGAAATCAGAGCTCTTTTATGTTTCATAAACACTCTTTCTTACATTACTGAGTAGCGGTCTAGTTTCTTCTCAGTAGTTAGGCCCTCACTCAACACTGCAACTCCCTCCTTAGGTGTTGGTGGTACAGACATGTTAGGAGGACGGAGTATCTGAGGAAAATCTTTCATTACCGAGATTTCTGTTGGAATTATTTGACTCTCTAAGATCGTATATCTAGCCATGCAACAACTCATTTAAGAAGTGATAAGATATGGTAGTAAAGAACTAGGGACAGTGGGAAGTGGTATAGTTCTCATTTGCAACCTTAGTTCCCCAATTCATAAACCACACTGTGAGAGAGACAGAACCAGGTATTGGATTCCTAAGTGTACAAAGCCTTCTGCAGAACCTGACTCCATTTCTTCAAGAGCCTGACATTGAACTCCTGTCATAACGGCAAAATCAAAAGGCCATTCTCTTTCTGTTAATTCAGTGCCTCAATATGATGGCCAGTTTAGTGTGAATAGTGAATATTTCTGGCTAGTTTTTACATCAACTTAACACAGCTAGAGTTATCTGAGAGGAGGGAACTTCTATTCAAAAAAAAATCTGTTCATAAGGTTGGAGTATAGGCAGGCAAACCTGTCTGACATTTTATTAGTTAGGGATTAATATAGGAGGTTTCAGTCCACTGTGGTCACCGTTGAACTGGTGGCTCCGAGTTCCATGAAAAATCAAGCAGAAGCAAGCCATGAGAAGGATAAGCAGCAGGTCTCCATGGCTTCTGTATCAACTCTTGCTGCCAGGCTCTTGAGTTCCCACCCTGATCTTCAGTGATCATCTCCCATGGTGTCTCACCTAATGGCCAGTCTCACTGAGGTTTAGCTGTCGGGAAAACTCTGGAGGAGATGTTCCTTCTCACTTATCTACATTTTCTTTCTTTATATGATAAACCAGAACACAGAAATTCCTCCTTGTATTTTTTTAATCACCACACCTAACTAATATTTTACCTAAGATAAATTTTAAAGTGTATTTTTATAGCAAAGCATTCCATTTTTATTGATATCCATAAAGATCTATTCCCCATTCTTTTCAACCTCTGAGTAACTCGTCAATATTTCTCTACTTGTTCATTCAGTATTTATAAACTACATGCCCTTAGTTTGAACACATGCTAAAATAAAAAATAAATAAATGTTCTATCTTCCTTGTGATGTTTGCATGTCACATTTAATTGTATCAAGTAACTAAATAAAAACAAGTACAACAGAGGTAGGAACAAGCCTTATGGAAGATCCTAGAGATTCGTGTACTCTTACGAAATGAAGCATTCTGAAAGAATTGGTTTCACCCTAAAATCAGAACACGGAACTTTAGGTGTCAGTTAGTTCAAGAAGATAAAGAGAACCAAGTATAATGGTCTTTAATCCCAGCCATCAGGAGACAGAAGCAGGTAGATCTTTCTGAGACTCTGTCTCCAAAAAAGAAGAAAATAAAAATGATGTAAAAAGTAAAATATATAAAAAAGAATAATAAATGGAAAGTTGTTTTGTGGCATGTGTCCAAATGAAAACTTCTAAACACAAGGGAAAAAGTTTAAAAGATAATTTTTGCTATGCGATATGTACATGCTCCCTTAGCAATAATTTAGACACTGTATTTGAAATGTGTATGATTAAATCTATGCAGAAAATTTGTGTGTACAAGAGACACACAATTCATGTGAATTTTTAAAAAGGCCATGGCAACTCTATTAAACCTAGGCAAATATTTATTCATATGTGGAAAAAACTCTGAAGCAAAATTAATGCAAATTATCCATTTTCATGGACAATTTCAACCATATGGAAAAATACACATTGTAACCCTGGCAGAGCCCTTCCTGTGTTTGCTGAAGAGGAAGAGGGCAGCACCATATGCCTTTGTGTACATTTACCCCAGGAGGGCAGTGCCATATGTTCACACGTATGTCACCCTTCGTGGCCTTCCATACACGGCAGTGTCCCATGGGATCTGCTGAACGGGTAAGAGAAAGCAGGTCTGGTAGGAATATGAGGATATGATGTAGTTGCCCTGTTGACAGATTTTGTTAGGCCATCGCTTCTATTGGCAAGTACCCAGAACAGCTGCTTTACCCTGGGGCAGAGGTCTCTGTCATGCCGCAGTGTGCCCAGTCAGCATGACGGAGGAGTTCTGGTGATGTGTCCTTTGGGAATGGACATTTCCTCTTGAGTCACAGATGAAGCCAAGGTGGAATTTCCACATAAGATATCATTAATTTGTAGACTCATTTTTCCTTCACCTCTAAGTACTGGCAAAATATGGATGTATATATTCTATATAGCTATAATATTAGTTATGTATTACAGAGAAGTGAAATGAAGTCATTCATATTAACAAGAAATAAAATAAATTCAGAGAATTCTATTAAGTTCAGTTTATTATAATTTGTGATTGAGTACCAGCTTTGCTTAAGGTTAATGAATGATTTCAGACTTCTTGAGTTCATATCAAGGCTATTCATGTGTGATAATTTGGCCAATAATTCTATTAATCATCCAAGAAATGGTAAAAATAAGAAAAGCATCTCTCAAACTCATCCATATATAGATGCACAGATGATTTGTGATTCACAACTTGCAGAAATGTAACATGTGTTTATTTATCTAGAAAGCAGGCATTGGGCATTGTTGAGGCCTACTCTAGAGACCATCTCAAAATGCTTGTTTCCTCAGCACAATCTTCTCTACAAAGGCTTAGAGAAATGAAAATTATTTGTATGTAGTTTTATTGGTTCATACTGCCTATGTTTTAAGAACCAATATCTACCTATACAGAGGGGAATTTTTTAAAGTCATGAAATAGTTAATGTCAAATTTTTAGTGCTTTCCTTTATATTTCAGTGTCTATCACTAACATGGGAAAAAAATCAGGAGCAAAGTTAAGAGCTGTGGTCTGCAGATACAACTCTGTGCTTCAGAGCACTCTCAGCATCTAGATGGTTGCTCACAACGGTCTCTAATTCTAGGGGATCCAACCCCTTCTGGCCTCCATAGGAAGCAGGCGTTTACATGGTGGTGCATATACATGCATGCAAATACTGGCACATCAAATAAAAATCAACAAACCTTTTTAAAGTTAGCAGCTGTACCCAACAGTTAAAGTTATGTTTGGCATCACCTGAGAAAAGTTCGAGCCTCTTACTGATCCTTACTTTTCTTCATTATTTTAAGAGAAAAATAATTTGAAGTATATTTTTAAGTAGAGACTGACGAACAGAGAACTTAGAGACACTGTGTTATGGTTTACCAGAGACTGTTTTATTATTTTACAGATGTAAAACCAATAGGAAAGTTTGGTGACTCATCTATTTGGCTAGTTGGTAGACAGCAAATATCAAGATCTTACCAAAGTCTACTTTACCTTTGAACTGAAATTTAAATGTGTGGTGTTGTGTGTCATTGCTATGGAGCTAGAGGAAGCCGCTGACTCCTAGAAGCCTTAATGGACCATCAAGAACATCTGTTCTGGAAACCAAAGTGATAATCAGCTGCTGAAGGCCAGGGACGAAAGTGATTCACAGTATGGCTGCCAGAAAAAAAAAAAAAAAGAGAGAGAGCTCTGGGAACCTAATCCCTTTCTTTGACATGCCCTCAGAGATCTGTTTCATGTCCACGTCAAGGATTTGTTGCTTCTTCTGTAGTAGTCCCTGTCATCTTGATCTGGGTCACCAGTACCTCGCTGTTATCTTACGATCTGCTCTGTAGAACTAGGCTAATACAAAGAAGGTTCCGCAACGCAGGCAGTTCGAGCTATTTGTCTTAACATACTCATCATTCAGCCCAGTTGTCAAAGGTTCTGTAGCTCAGGGTAACTGTAGGACCTGAAGAGTCAGCAAAAATCAGAAGGAAGGAAATAAAACAAGATGGGAGCCAAAGCGAATGGCGTTAGACAGCCCATCCGCCTGGATTCTCCTTCGTCAGGCTTATGCATTGATAGTTTCCTTTTGTTCGCCCAGACAGACAAATAGATGCTCTAAGACCCGTGTCAGAAGCTCTGTCACCATGCCACAGTCGCCTAGCAATTCACGTTTATGTCATTTTCCTCCTTCTATTTTTACTCCTGACGCTCTTCATTTCTACTAACCTATAATTATTTATGAAATAGTATTATTACAAAGATGGCTTTGTCTCAGATTATGCGGTTTTAAAGGTTCAAGATTATTTCTTATACCACACTTTCCTCTCGATGTTATTTGAACATTTGTACACCAAATTAACTATTCATACTTTATCAAGTCAATACCTGAGCCACTAGAATAAGGTACTTAAAAAAAAAAAAAGCTAGAAACCCTCTTCCTCTCATTTCTTTTTCTCTGATCTTCCTTACTGAAGTTCCCAGTTCTTGTATCTTTTCACTGCTTGATAGATTTTTCTGAGTTCTCACAGGATTTTTCTGTATTTCCTGTCTATCAAATGCTGAGCTCATAAAATGATAAATTAATCCAATGTACTATATGTATTGAATTACAGATAACACTTAGAGTGTTGTGGGCTTTCTAAGAGTTCCTCTTGGAAACAGAATCCAGGCCACCTCTATGTTATTTTTAAAATGGCACATTTTTAGCTATTTTTAAAAACTTTCAATATTATAAAAAATCAGACAATTTTAGTTATTTTTAATATGGCAAAAGATTTTTTAAAAATTGATGAGACCTGAATAAATAATCATTAATCTCTCTTCTTATAAAATTCTACAAAGTAATAGAAAATATCAGTGTATAATAAAATACTTTTAACATGACATGTATCAACATATTTTAATTTGTCAAATATAATATTCATAAGCCCAAATTTTGTAAGACATGGTCATTTTTATGAGACAGTGTTTTGGTCAACTGACATTTATTAGTATTCTTACATTTTACATGGTGTTGGCATAGCTGTTTTTGATTGCCTAAGACTGCTATAGTAATTGATCAACAACAAACTCACGTACCATGAATTTCTCAGAAAATATCCCTAACTAATAAGTGTTGAATAATTAGATAGTATGATTTTTTTTGTTCTGAATGATTGAAATTTTCTTTTTTAAATTATTTTTTATTTTACATACCAACCACAGTTTCTCTTCTCTCCTCTCCTCCCATTACCTTCCCTCACCTCCTTTCCACCCCACCTCCAGTCCACTCCACAGAAAGGTTAAGGCCTCCCAAGGAGAGTCAACAAAACCTGGAATGTCAAGTTGAGGCAGGACCAGCTCCTACCCGCTGCATCTAGGCTGAGCAAGGAATCCCACCATAGACAATGGGTTCCAAAAAGCCAGTTCAAGCCAAATGGTGGTGGTGCACACCTTTAATCCAAGCACGTGGGAGGCAGAGGCAGACAGATCTTGGTGAATTCAAGGCCAGTCTGGTCTACAAGAGCTAGTTCCAGACAGGCTCCAAAGCTACAGAGAAACCCTGTCTCAAAAAACCAAAAAAACCAAAAACAAAAACAACCCCCCCCCCAACAGCCAGTTCATGTCCCAGGGACAGATCCTGATAAGCAGACCAAGCTACACAACTGTCACTCACTCACATGCAGAGGGCCTAGGTCAGTCCCACGTAGGCTCCCTAGCTGACATTCTAGAGTCCTTGAGCTCCCATGAGCTCCCACTAGCTAGGGTCAGCTGTCTCTGTGGGTTTCCTCATTATGACCTTGACGCCCCTTGCTCATGTCATCCCTCCTCCCTCCCTTAGAATGGTCTCCCAAAGCTCATTCCAGTACTTGACTATGAATCTCTGTATCTGCTTCCATCAGTTACTGGATGAAGGTTTTATGAAGACAATGAAGTCAGTTTCTTTATGACATGGCCGGCTACATACTAGAACAATTTTTTTAAAAAGTACAAAAAAATCTGGCAGAAAAAAACAGCAAGACAGGATGAGCAAAGCAAGAGTCTCTGAACACGATCAGAGTGACGAGACAACCATGGGAAAGATCACAGCATTCCCCATTAAGAAACTAAGACAGGCTATGAAATGATGCATTTCTTCCTGCTTCAAGTCAAGCCACAAGCATGGCGTTAGCTTTGCTGTTGGCAAGAGCATAGCACATTGGAAGAACCTTTGTTGCCACACAGTTCGTTCATCAGTACAGCATCCTGAGTCATCGGGAAACTACATTGCCAGAGTAAGGAGGAGGGATCTGAGACAGATGTCCCCCAGCATTCACCGGGACTGTGACAGTCCCAACATCTACACATGAGCGTGTGACCGCTGCGCTTCATGCTTTTTTAGAAATAAAATGAAAGTAAGATTTGAAGTTGAATTTTCTTTAGAGTTTCAAGGAGAAATACTTTCGAGGCATTTAGAAAGTTAGTTCAAAAGAGGAAAGAGATCCAAAGTAACTTTAACTCATCAGATTCGAACTTAAAGCAATTTGTTATGGAAAATCTATTTATACAAACTTCAAACAAATAGAGACTGTCAGAACATCCTGTATTTCTACTCCTCTCATGCTGACCCCCCCCCAATTGAAGGAAATATTAAAAGGAGTTATTTTATCCTACCTATTCTCTGCTTCTTTCACTCCCTGCTACAAATAAATGTTTTCTTTCTTGAGACAAAGTAAATTAACTAATACACAAAAATGAAAGAGCGATGCAGCCCTTGGCCTTCCACCACCCAGTCTGTGAGTGATTCATCTTCCAGAATCCTTACTGCACGTATACAGATGTCGCCATATCAAATTTTAAGTAGACTATTTCCTAAGGTCTTATGTGTAATGGGATTAACTTTAGTACTATTTTAATTCAATTTATTTATTTATACTCTCCATTATCATACTGTTTAAGATAGCTTTATGCATTTTAATATGATCTTTTTTAAAAGCCTAGACATATTATTTATTTCTTATTTAAGCAATTTTATAGGCATCACTCCTTTTGACGGAATATAAACCAATACAATCACTAGATTAAAATACTGATTTGAATGTCTAATATAATCCTATCTGTGCCTTATGAATCTGCATACAATAAGTGCTTTCAAAGAATAAATGGCTATTACAGATAGGAAGGAAGTCAAGTTATTGCTGTTTGTAGATGTCATTCCATATGAAATCCAAAGGCTGTATCAGTAGACAGAACACAAGACTTACACAATCAACATACCCAAACTGATAGATTATTTATATTCCAATAATAGCCTTTTTGAGAAAAAAATCATGGAAATAATCCTACTCATGATATCTATAAAATAATCAACTACACAAGAAAACCTAAAAAAGGTGAAAAACAAATACAACAACGATTGTGAGGGGTTCATGGTGATAAGGAGTCTAGGCAAGTTGGAGAGTAAAGGGGAATAGATATGACCATATTTGATTACATAAATATAAAAAGTCTTCAAAAATAAGAAAATTTAAGAATAAAGAAATGGGAAAGTAATCTGAATACATTCCTCAAAATGAAAAATACAAAGTCAGTAATATTTTAAAAAATGGTGAATATTGTTAATCTTCTGAGAATGTAAATCAAAACTAGCAGCAACATATTATGACAGTTAGATTGCTTATAAGCAAAATGACAGAAACAACACACGCTATTTCAGTTCTGGAGAAAGGGATGCTATACACTTCCGACAGATGAATAAAGTCACTATTGAGGACAGTACAGAAGTTCCTTAAAAACCTAAACTTCAAAATAACAACTTATGATCTGACTCTGAGACATATCGGTATGGATCCACAGGAAATTAAACCAACACATTAGAGGCACTTACATGTCTAAGTTTCTTGTTTTCCAAAAGGCTTCTTTCAGACCAACTAGAAATGTACTTTTGCTGCCCTAATTCTATTTTAACACTTAACGTTGTTAGCTGGCTTTTTGTCTCAATTTTCTATCCAAGAGTTTGACTCCTAACTGTGTTTTTGGTTGAGTATGGGTCTTCAATCTTGGAATATATGCCTAGTTGTAATATGTAAATATATATGTGTACATTGTATATTATATATATAGTAACAAGTAATTTATACATATAAACATGTGTGTATGTATATATATACACACAAATAAATGTATATATATTCTTTTGAACATGTTATTTACATTATTAGGGGGATTTCTACTTTTAAAGATCCTTTAAGAGTTTATGGAATTACTAAAATGTGGTCTTATTTCACATAGAATGAACATCTAGGTTGTTTTCATCTCCTATCTGTTGTGAATAAATGGGCAATGAACATAGATGAGCAAATCTCTCTGACATAGGACATAATATAATAGTGTAGGATGTTCTTCTGTATATATGTTGCTTTTATTGGTTAATGAATAAAGAATCTGGTTTGACCTGTGATAGGGCAGAGTAGTGCTAGGCAGGGAAAACTAAACTGAATGCTGGGAGAAAGAAGGCAGAGTCAAAAGAAGCCATCATCAGAAACAAATGTGCTGGAACTTTACCCAGTAAGCCACAGCCATGTTGCAAATCAAATTAATAGAAATGGGTTAATTTAAGATATAAGAGTAAGCCAGAAATACACTCAAATTATTGTTCCAAGCAGTGAGTTAATTAATACACTTTCTGTGTGATTATTTCATGATCTGGGCAGCCATTAACAAACAAGCAGCCACTGCCTACAAGATAATGTTTCATAGATGTGTCAAGGATATTGAACCCTTTAAATCTCAACAACATGGTTGCCTAAATAGCACTTTCATAATAAAAAAATCAGTATGTTGATGTGGATGGGAAAAATTGAACAAGGCCCTGGCATTGGTGAAAAGTTAAAGTTACATGTAATCATTGACTTCAAAGAAAGGAGACTCCATCTTCTCTAAGGACAAATCCTGTAATAGCTTATTCAATATTAAGTAAGCAGCCCTAAACACGTGTACATACAAGCAACAGTAAATTATCTCAGTCAGGTGTGTGTGTGTGTGTGTGTGTGTGTACAATAACTGTAGAGCACAGGCCATGTGTTCAAGTGGAAAAGGGAGGACACATGGAAGGAGCTGAGTAGGGAACGGTGAAAGCGACACTAACATAGTTCACATGTATGAAACACTAACATTCTCAGAAAATGAAAAGAACAATGGAGAAATAAAGAGAGTCATCAGGAACTGCTAGGCAAGATAAATCAACTTTCCTTTTTATTACACTCTAGAGTGATATTAGTCAACAATAATAATGTATCTTACCTCACTGGAACATGGCTCCTCAACTGCCAAAACTGCTATGGTGCTCTCAATCATTTTAAACTCTGCTTTCATTAGATTTCTTCTTCTTTTTTAATTTAAGTTAATTTTCATTTTACATATTAACCCCAGTTCCTTCTCCTTCCCCTGCCCCTCACGTACCCCAATCTCACTCCCTTCACTCCCTCCATCCACTCTAGAGCAAACAGGGCTTCCCTTGGGAACTCAACAAAGTCAGGCACACCAATTGAGGTAGGATGAGACCCTTCATCCGAACATCAATGAAGGCAGAGCACGATATTAAGAAATTTTTTAAAAAATTTCTCTTTCTCTCTCTTTAAATTTTTCTCTTTCTCTCTCCTACAGAAAGAGAGAATATATATTTTTTCTTTCTATCTGTAGGATCCTGAGTGGCATAAAACTCACTCTGTAGATCAAGCTAGTTTCAAGCTGACAGAGATCTACCTGTCTCTGCTTCCTGAGTGCTGGAATTAAAGTTAAGAATCAACATAACCAACTGGTAAATTAATTTTTAAGGATTTGAGGTTCTGGAAATGACCTACTAACAATCTAAAGATGTTTTAGTGATTAAAAAAATGTTGAGGATATTGGTGACCTTTTCTGTGTGTGGTTTCCTGGCACAACAAACAAAGAGTGAAGATGAGTAAGCCTTCAGCCGTGTTAAATCGCCCTTGTTCCATCCACAAATACCAAAAACATCTCTTCCAAAATGCTTTCATTCAAATTGTCATCAAAACTACAAGACTCTTTTATTTTAAATATTTCAGTAGCCCATAAGTAAATTGAGCCACGGCTGTCAATCTGTCAATGCAATTTTCAGCATCATCACCAAAAACTTAAAATAATGTACGCTTATGGACTGTGTCACATTTTTTAGTCTCTGTCCTTAGAGTGATTGAGTCCATGGGATGTCATTACCAGCTGGCCTTGTTTCCATACACAGAGGGTTGACTGGCCTATTGATGCTCAGGATACAAGGAGCAACTAAGAGGAGTGGATTTCAGCCTCAGGCTTTGAGGAAGTGAGGCATAGTCCTTCTCTTATTACTTGATGCACCTGGGGATTCAGGGAGCCCCTCATTTAATCAGTGTTTTCTTTGGGGTTTACAAAGCTTCATTACATTACACAATTTAACCCATGAAAGGTATTTCATATACCAAATGCTATGTGACTGAACATTCAATGTTAGTTTTCTCTACATTGCTAATATTTCTTTTATCTTTAAGTTCTACAAAGTAGCTGCAAAATCTATACCTCATTTGACCCTGAAATAACTATGTGATACCCTAGAGCTGGGATTGCTACCAGATATGTGTGCTTTGAACAAAATTTGTTTCCTCTGAAGAGGAAAATGAGTTCTTGGTCATGGAGCAATCTCCCTAGGCCCTCCCATAGATATTTCTGACTGACTTTAGATAAATTATTTATGAAGTTACAACAATAACCCTGAATGACCTCTAGACTTTTAAAATCCCGTTAATCAGCTACATTTGAATATCATTATTCTTCAGGCTTTTTGAAAAGTTCTCTACTATTTTGGTTACTTATCAATAAGGAACAAATCATGAGAATCAGGGTCTCAAATTAATACTACTCTATATAATATTCCTGTATCTGACAGTCACATCGTCTTCACACTCTCTCATAAAGAGCCTGTTCCTTTTGGGCTCATTGGTATTTGGTAGGGTCTGTGATGGTTTTGCTCATCTCGAGTGCTCCTCGAGGGAAGTTTGGCATTCTTTGAGCTCCAGGAGGGAAGTTTGCTGAGTTTTGTTTTTCCTCCTTCTTTCTGTTCATTCTTTTTAGTATATGGATTTTTCCCATGTGACCTTGTAGTCTTGAGCATTTTTGTTCCATCTTATTTACTAAATAAGTCACATGGCCAGCACACATTCAAAAGAAGGGGACATACCCTTGCATATGATCAGAACAGTAAAATAATACTACATACAAATGAACATGGCTGATGTTAGTTTAGCAATTTTAAATAATCTGCCTTCTGCATGCAGTAATTTGCACCCTTCTCTCTAACAAACTACATACTGTCTCTAGTTCATTTTCTCCACCCTTCTTATTCAACTACAACATTAACCTTAATACTGAACATCTGGTTTCTGGTTTAGGTCTGGGTGGGATGAGAAGCCTCATCTCTGTGGATCCTTGATCTATGGACTTATAAAATCCAAAGGCATGTTGCCTGACTGTCACTCTCAAAATCAGTGAGCAGCATAAAGAATATAGTGTCAGAGATACCTCATTTCAAGGAAGGAACTAAAGGTAAACATTATCGTTTAATTCAGATCTAGTTAGAGCTCCAGGCAAACCTGTGTTCTTATGGTTCTCAGCTGCTAAAACTTCAGAAGCCTTTTCCAGCCAATATGTCCAGCTAGGGAATTCTTTCTTAAATCAGAATGAATACTTTCTACTTTTCCAGTCTACTGCTGCCTTTGCTTGAAGAACAAAGTTGACAATCCTATCTCTGTGGAACTCAGAATCCAGGCATATAACTTTGTGACAGAACACGATCTTAAATATAAAAAAAAAGGCCATGGGTTGTATTTCCAGCATAACACACACACACACACACACACACACACACACACACACACACACACACACACACACAGAGGAAAGGGAGAGGAGTGATTGTTCTTCCTATTTCCATCACAGACCTTATCATATTGGATAAATCTGCAATTATCGTTAATGCTGAATTTATTTACTTAAATACATGTCTCTCTCCACTGCAACATTTTATAGGAATGAAAACTCACTTTTATCTGATTCACTATTTAATTTCTCAATCTTTTTTTTTTTTTTTTTTTGGTTTTTCGAGACAGGGTTTCTCTGTGGCTTTGGAGTAATTTCTCAATCTTAACAAATAATTCAATACATGCTTGCTAAACAAATAAAAAGTTCTCAAAACCACCCTTCAAAGAGATGTTTCTCTGCTCTATAGATAAAGAAAGAGTGAGGCCCGAGTAAGTAACTTGCCAACCCGACATCAGTGAGCTAGTTGTGTTCCTCACACATCTTTGTAAATGGCAAAGGAGAACGTGCCCTTCAAAAGCTGGTGTTTCTGGGTCCTTTCTTCTTGCATCACTGCCCCATGTCATGTAACTTCAGGTCACATTATATCACAGAGCTCAAGAAGAATGACAATGACTTTCACCTGCTTTATTCCTGTTTGTAACTTCTGCAACTGCTGTGTATTACTTAATAAATGGGCAAGCAGGAACTAGCAGATGAACCCACTGCACAATGAGGAAAAACACATGTCCTGTGCCTGTCAGTCTTCCAGTAGCTATTCACCTGAAGGCAAGTTCTCCAGGCAGAGGATTGAGGTCTTGCTATAGAAACAAGGATGCCGGTGAACTAACGACAGCACTTCCTTCTCTGATTTAAGCTTTTCTATCATAAGTCTATGCATACAGTAGAATATTCTCAGAATCTATACAGGCTTTAGAAAAGGATATCAAACTGTGTTCAGCAAACTATGCTTAGCTTCATCTTGCTCCACTCCTTTTCCTTCTTGGGTATTTTTGCTGCGGTTGTTTTCCTGAAGAATAAGTAAAAAGGTATTCTCTCAAGAAATCTGTTGAATGTAATTATATATTACATAATAGAGTAATGTAATTAGCAGTGGCTATCATATCAATAGTTCTTTCTTATTAACATCCTTAAAAACATCAAACATGTGATGTAAGGGAAATAGCAGAACATTTTTTCTACTCAATATAAACACAGGAAGCAATTTTACTGTTAATCTAAACTGTCATGTACCTGGTAGGATGCTAGAAGCACCCATTCACAGAACCGTCCATGCAAACTATACTTTGAAAGGAAGGAAATTTTCTTATCACCAAAATGGTCAGGTATGGTGAGAAACTATAGCTATAATAGCCATAGACATGGCACAATCGGCTACTCCAAGATTTTTTTTTTAAGAAAAACTAGAAACTAATATTTCTCTGACTTGATCTGAAGTATTGTGATTAGCTGGAATGATTTGTGTGCACTGTTAGTGACCACACTTAGGAAAGATCCACCTTCCTAACTATCAGAGAATGGTGCTGGGGAACTCAGGTAAAGTTCTTTGAGAAACTCAGGTTAATTTTTGATCCTAACTTTCCTCATCTGAAAATACATATTTACTGTAAACATATGTACTTATTGAATAGAATTTTTGAATAATCAATAAGGTTATCAGTGACTGATGCTTATCATCTGATGAAAAGGGGTAAACATGGTATTATAGAGAACTTCCATTTCAGTTTTTAAATAAAATTATTGAGTTTTATTTTATATCTAAAATTCACCCATTACAAGTTATTCAGGGACTTTTGAAACGTTACCAAGTGAGTGTAAATAAACATCACTTTCCATTTCATTTAATTTTATCTGAAAGTTATTAACTGTATTGATACGTAAAATAAGAAAAGTAGGACAGACAATGCTAACTGAAATGTCGTTGTGTGTTTAGCTATGTGTGAATCTACTTACAAGGTAGTTACCTAGGACCTATCTATTATCTGGCACATAGAAATTCCTCCATCTCAGAAACAACAAATTATTACTTTAATAGCCTAGTGATTAGTCTTCCTCCCATGAAACTATGATTCCAGCTTATTTTGTAAGCTGACTACAGTGGGTGGTGAGATGTACATCAGTGCAGACAGCAGCACACCATACATTTCTTTCCTTAACAAACCGCTACATTTCTCACAGCTTTCACGGTCTCTATCACGAGAAGCCTGAAGATGTTGGTTACCTTCCTGCTTCTTTCTCCCCGCGCACTTAAAAGTCAGCATTTAGAAGTGTAATTAATGTTGAGTGGGGGCACCACAAAGATATGTCAGGGAGCCTAGAAATATACACGTTAACCTTAGTACCATCTAGTGTGCATGGTGCTAGTTAATTATAAATAATTACATAGCAATGTTATTTATGGCATTATTACATGCTGTATGGTCTTTGGGAAATTAGGTAATTCTGGCTATGAGAGATTCAATCCATTTAGTACCGAAAAATTTCAAAACCTTCCTTAAAATATAATTTTGCTCATTTTCCAAGCCCTATAGTTCTTAGTCATTTTATATGATTGCACTTTATGCTAAAATTATGGAAATATTAGGTATGACATTTGAGAAGAAAATAGTTTCTTGTTTCTAGTGAGTTATAACAAATAAAACTTCCGAGAGCTGTAACCATGAGAGTCTATGCGAGCAGAGATGTCCCCCAAACACTCCTCCTCCACAGGACTTCCGAGAGCTGTAATGGTGAGAGTCCATGCGAGCAGAGATGTCCCCCACACACTCCTCCTCCACAGGACTTCCTTACAATGCAGTTCATCACCAGTTTGAAGCCTTCTTTGAGGTTTCTTTCAGTCTGCTTTAAATTTTACTGCTGCTGGGGTCCAAGTCATTAGTTGTAACTGAGGTCATCTCACTCCAGCAAGAATTCCAATTATGACTTCCAGTATGTTAAGCAAATACTAATTACACAGTAAGGGCCAAATTCTGACCTTGAATTTAAACAAAGAATTTACAGTGACTTCAATTAAATCCAAACATTTAACAGATTTAATATGAAAATCTTTAATATTAAGGATAACACACACACTCACACACACAATGATATAACTATCCAGGGAAATATGGTATTCAGTTAAACGTGATCTGAACTAAACTCTTTCTTCAGGAAGCATTTTATAAGCATTGTTATCATTGAGTGTCTCTAGACTGCTTATAAAGGCATGTAGGACTTCCATACAGACAACAAGAGACTCTCCCTTTCTTTATTAAACTTAGGTGCATTAAAACAAGTGTTTTATTATATTACTTTGATACATAAGGATGCTATTAATATTCTTATACTAATGTGTCTTCTTGTTACAATGAGTGGCAGCTGATGCAGGAACTCATAACTGGTTCAAATGTGGAGAATAAGGGATGGAAAAGTGTTCAGTCCTAAACACATCATCTGATTCCCCCTTCTAAGGATCAGGAAACATTGCAAAGCTGGGGCCTTGGAGAATGGACCAGCCAGAGGATGGAGGGGAATGCTGTGAAATGCTATGGTATGGACATGACATGGCTGTGGTACCCATGAACTCATAGCAGCTGTGGATGCAAGACTAAATCCAATCATCTATCATGGATGGAGCCCACATAGAGATTTACACTTCCTTGATGACTATAGACAGCTAATGGTTTCTAGGGTGAAAGGGGTCCTATTTCTCAGAGATGTTGCTGCTGGTTCAAGTACCTAACACCCATTCCTGTTCATGAAGCCAAGTTTATCTAATTAAATACAGTGGTTCATCCACACAAGGCCATAAGAAAAGAAGGAGGACAAGAGATAGTATTAGGAGGCAAAGTTTAGGACTGAGCACTTCTTCATCCCTTATTCTTCACATTTGAACCAGTTATGAGTTGCTGCATCAGCTGCCACTCACTGTAACAAGAAGACACCTTAATATCAGAGTATTAGTAACATCCTTATGTAGTAAATTAATATAATAAAACATTTGTTTTAATGCACATAACTTTAATAAAGAAAGGGATAGTCTCTTGTTTCACCATAAAAATATATTCAGAATGGGAATGAGAGCCAGATTAAATATTTCTGAACACAAACGCACACACAAAAAAAGGTATATAGTTCTGAGAGTAATATTATTTTTGCTAGATAGGAAGTAGAAACAATCTAAACACATTACTTTGAAGCATGCAGTAAAAGTCATATATTATGTACTCATAAGAAGGAATGAATTAATATTCTAAGTAATTGTGAAAAGGTGAGAGAAACTAGTCACAAAAAACCCACATAATATATAATTATTATGAAATAGAGATTTCTGAAGAGAAAAATACCAAAAGAAAGTAGTTTGGTGTCTTTGGGGGCTATTAGATTGATTGGGCAAAGGAGATAAAAGCTAACTGGCATATAGCTTCTTTTTAATATCACAAAAATAAAAGTGATAACTGAACATTTGAAACTAATAAATCATATACTATAAGTGGATGAATTGAATATTATATGAACCATATCTCAATAAAGTTAACAGAGCATAAAAAGTATTAAAAAGAGAAAATTAAATAACAGCAGCAAACTCCAAGTCTAATTTGTCCAAGTGTCATGATAGATTATCTAAATGGTGTGTTTGACAGTGTGCTTAGCTGTGGTTCTTGATACTGTTTGGCAGAAGTCTAACACTATGATTTATTACTTTTGCTACTCAGCTTCCACTTTGTCCTGTTCTATTTTCAGACTGTAGCCCATTGAAAAAAATGATTTAAGATGTTGAATTACATAAATGGCCTAAAATACTTTTTATACATAAATATTATTTGTCAACAGTTCTACATTTTTGTAATAAATTATCAGAATCTGATAGTCTGATCACCACTCCATGCTATTTAAAGCTTGAGACCCAGCAGGATCTTTTAAAAATTTAGTATAATTTTAAATGTTATAAAAATAGTTCTCTTCCAGCTCCCCTGCTGTGTCTTAGATTGTTGCCAAGGCTTCTTGTAATATGTTATCACTAGAGTAACATCTCTCTATAAATATTGCATCGTTGATTCTGATGTCACCAGAATAGCAACGTGGTATGAAGATACACAGAGAGGAATTAGAGTTTGATTTTACTTTTCTTTGTGATATGTCTTCTCATTTATCTGCAAATTTCCAAATCTCTTTGGGTCCCAGGATAATTCTTTTCTCAAGATAAAGAAAAAAACATCTATTACCTAACTGACTTGTTATTTGGGGGAAAATAACAATAAAACACTTTAGACTTCTTACTGATCTTTGTGAAAGCTATTAATCTACTGGTTAAAGAATTCTCATTACATTTCCCTGAT
>NC_022009.1:76642380-76655284 GCF_000317375.1 Microtus ochrogaster
GGGAGGAGTGGGGGGCTGGGAGGAGGCGGAAATTTTTTTTCTCAATAAAATAAATAAATAAATAAATAAATAAATAAATAAATAAAAGAATTCTCATTACAACAAACCATTCTACAAATGTGATTTCTGTACTAAAGACAGAAGCCCACAAGAGACTGAATTTCGTACAAACCTTAATATGAATTCAAAATTGAATGAGTCAGAAATGATAGTGAGCACCTTTAATTATAATACTTAGGAAGTAGAAACCGGTGACTATCTGTGAGTTCAAGGCCAACCTGGTCAATATGCCTAGCCCCAGGACAGTCAAGACTACATAGAAGGATCCTACATTATAAAACATACTGCATACACAAAATGAAGTTGGCACCATTTGAGTTCTTTTCACTCTTATATCTTAATTTTTTATACTTGATGAAAAAGAATTAGAACACATGTGTAACAAACTGTGTATTATATAATGTTCATCACCAAACTATATTTTAATTGTGTTGCCTAAGATTCTAATTTAAATGTTCGTAAAAAGGTGTTTGGAAATTGTTTTTGAGGTATGAAAATACTATTCTTGAAAAAAAAGTCATTACTCAGAAATGAGTAACAAGACTCTAAAGACACCTGTTTAACATGAAATAACTTTTAAATTTGCACTTATTTATTTTGTGTGTGGGTACCTGTGTGTCACAGTGCACATGTAGATGTCAGAGAACTAACCTCGGCAGTGGTTTCTCCTAATCTACCACATAGGTTCCGAGGATCAAAGTCAAGGTCTTCAGTCTTGACAGACATGCCATTACTTACTGAGCCATCATACTGGCTCTTCTTTACCATGAACTATTGAACCACAACTACTCAATATTTTCATGTCTAATTAAAATAAGTCTGAGAAGCCCACTTCCATGGTCTGCTTTTTTAGAGCATACCTGAAACCACACAGCTGGGGAATCTGCACACATTACAAGACAAGAAGGAAATGTTACAGCCGACTTTGAATCATGGGATAATCAATTCATACTAACTTTGTGCTGCTCAATACATAGACTAAAATTATTTTGCTCAATGTCCTACAGCATTTTTAGTATAAGAGGCAATGCCCAAGTGGGCAGGTAACTCAAAGGCTACTGGCTGAAGGATTTTTTTATACAGCACTTATACTATACAGAGGGAAACTACGGAAGAATGGTAATACTTCAAATGCAGAAAATAAACTGTAGTAATCTAGGAAAATGAAGAGATTGGTAGAAGGGATGTTGAAAATGAGTTGGAGATTTAAAAATCTGAACTGCAGTCATAACTGTAACATAGAATTTTATGCTCTACTGCTCTACCTGTGCATTGAAGAGAAGTAGAAGGCTGATAAGAACAGAACTAGGATTTCCCCCCTTTCTTCTGGGTCCACATTATTACAACCTCCATGCTACCTTTAGCCATGACATTATCTGAAGTTCCAACAATCCATTGAGACACTCCCTCTGCCTTCTTTGCATCCCATGGGACTTGGGCTGGCAAGGAATTCTGGTTCACTTCTTATAAGTAGTAGACTGACTTTGGTTTCTAAAAGCTGTCATTTTTGGCAGCAGCTTAGTTTAATTACAATAATAACATTCACCTTCTATATCGAAAACACGTGAAGGATGTGAGGGACCTAAGATTGCTATGGATTTTAGGTTTAACTCACCTTAATTTCTCACTAAACTATGATACTTTAGAAAAATAGTTTAAACATAGCAAATGACTCAGAATTATAAATTTTAGGGATAAAAATGCTTAACACTTCAAAATATGAATTATGGAAATTTAAGATACATTTTCAATGTCACTATTCTTGTTACCATAATATATTCACTAGTGCCTCTACTCCAGGCTCCCGAAACCCAGAGAGAAAATCCATATGTTTTTATTCTAAATTGATAATCTCAAAAAACCAAGATGGAGGAAAAGACAAACCAAGGAAATAAATATAAATTGAGACACTGTGGATCTGCCCACAGCTTCCAAAGCCTAGAGGATGCTGCCTGACACCATCACCAGTGGGACGTGCTATAGAAAAGCCATGTTTACAATGCCATCCTCTAGAGTGAAGCTAGAGTACTGACTGACTGTAGCGTGATTCATTGCTGATCTTTCAAAGATCTCTTATTAAAGTAGCTGAAATAAAGAAACACACAAATTGCACAATGACAAAGACACTATGTAAAAGTTAAACAGTAGTATAGAACAAAAAGAAATACATGGTCAAGAGTGACAATGGGCTAATGAGTGAGTGTACTCAAGAAGTCAGTTACTGCTTGGGGCTTTACTTTTATAAAAAATTATAAGAGCCACAGGTCATGAGTGAATGCAAGGAAACATCTTCCAGACACAGCAGGACTAACGCACATATGAACTCAGAGACTGTGACAAGCACCGAACACACACAAGACCTATACTAAAGAGGGGAAATGCATGCAAAGTTCCATTCTTAACCAAGAAGCAAATTGTAGTTGATACCCGCTGGGAAAGGCAAAATCCAACACTGTGTCACTGAACTGAGTGTGTCATATAACCTAGTGTGCCCATAAAATTGTGTATTGAGAAGAATGTCATTCCATATATATTTATCAACAAACATGGCTTTAATATTTTTAATACAAGTGTAATCCTCACCCTTCCTGAAGGAAATTTCTCTTTGTAGTAGTTGAAGACCATCACAGAAAACCAGAAACAATAAAAATGCAGAGTTTTGAACCCCAATTCTTTTGCAAAGGGCACAAGTGCAATACAAGTCCCTCACCCATATTATTTTCCATGTGCACAAATGTAGCAGTTTATAAGGAAACTGATTTTGTCTTCTTTATTGACTAAATGTCTCATGAAGCTATAAGACTATCTTCAATAGTACACATTCAATTTTTTTTTCTTTTCTTTAATTTATTTATTTAATTAAGGATTTCTGCCTCCTCCCTGCCACTGTCTCCCATTTCCCTCCCCCTCCCCCGATCAAGTCCCTCCATAGTGTTTGAGCATCTTTTAAAAAAAAATAGTACACATTCAATAAAATATTGATGAATCAGTAACGGCAGAGAAGACAATGTATATAATCAACATTATCCTCAAATAAAGCTTAAACAAGATCCTACCTAACAATTCTTTTAAAAAGGGAGACTTTTTTGTTCTTTTGGCTGATAAAAAATGGGCCCACTAACATATACCTTTTAAGGGATACTTTAAAACTGTTGTCATACCTTGTCTAGTTGACATCAGAGGGGCTTTCTCTGGCAACAGATGGGTGCAGGTCCAGAGACCCACCACCAGACATATTAAGAGAGAGTCTAAATTGTAGGTCTCCATTGGATCCTCCCCCCTTGGATATCATCAAAACCTCTAGAAGAAGGAGAGTAAAGTAAGAGTCAGAAAGGATGAGGAACACCAGGAGAAGTAGCCCACCAAGTCAGCTAAGCAGGGGTCTTATAAGCTCACGGAGAATTGTGTGGCTATCACAGGGCCTGTATGCTAATGTACCAGATCCTCTGTGTATATGCTATGGCTGTTAGCTTGGTGTTTTTGTGGGGCTCCTAACACTGGGAGCAGGTTTTTCTCTGACTCCTTGCCTGATCTTGGGACTCTTTTTCTTCTACTGGGTTGTCACATTCAGCCTTGATATGAGTATCTTGTTATGTCATGTTTTACTGTAGTTTTTTATATAGGCTTGCTCTTTTCTGAAAAAGAAAGTGATATGGGGGAGAGGAGGTGTGGAGGAGCTAAACAGAGTTGAGGGAGGGGCAACTGTGGTTGGTATGTGTTGTATGAGAAACGAACCTCTTTTCAATAAATATTTTTTAAAAAATCTCCAAGAATCTGAAATACAGCAAAAAAAGATAAGAGGGATGGTTTAGAGGGAATAAAAGAAAAAGGAAATTATGCATATATATTTTAATCTCAAAAATAGTAATGATACTTAGTGATATTAATAATAAAGCTCTCACCAGTCTCTGTTTCCATTTCTTTGTCCACCTACACACTCAGTTGAACAGAGGTTTTTAGCACAACTCAATCTGACAAAATATAAGGTTTAATGGTGGTATTGGCACACAGTGGTAACTCCAGTACTGTAAATCTGCTAAGAATACATAGTTTGGAAGCTCAAAAGGCCCTGGGAGATTTATTATTGTTTTTGCTTGATAGTTGCTGACTTCTTGAGCCTCCTTAATCCCCAAGGAAAGGTGAGTGAGCTATCTTCCCATTCCCACACACTCATGAGGTGGGACGATCAGATGCAATAGCGAATCAAGTCAAACAGGAACTCAGTCTATTAGTGTGAGTATCAGCTTATATAGCTTAAGTGGCATGGTGTGATGTGGGAGTACCTCCATCCAATGAGAGGCAGCCAAACCCTCCCCCTGGATGGAGGGGTACCTATCTAGTTTTTGCTGTCTCACCCTCACTCAAACTCGAGCCAGATTTTTTTCTGTCCTATATTCCTCCAGGTACAAGCTGTGAGATAATTTTGGCCCAACAAATAGTCATAATATATAAGTTCTTCTCCTCACTGCAAGGGTCATGAAACAACATCACAGAAGAGGGAAGGGGAAGACTGTAAGAGTAAGAGGTTGGAAAGTGCCAGAGTGAGACAGGGTCTTCTTGACATGACCGAGCCAATGCACCCATGAACACATGGCAGCTGTAATTAGATACCAACATAAAGTCAACCCAGTCAAAATAACAATATGTATAGGGGAGAATCTTATGACCCTCCACCAGTAGCTGCAGAGCTATTGGCAGTTGTTGACTGATGGGAGAGTCAATTTTATTTGAAGGTGTCACCCCTGATGGGTCGGTCATGCTCCAAGGTATGACCACACAGTCATATGTGTATGGGTAAGAATCATTAAGTTATTTTAAAAAAAAAGACTATATCTCTGATGTATAAATGATACCCTTAGTGAGTAGGTGGGGAGTAAGACACATACTAGGACATTTTGACATCTCTTGCTGACTACAATAAGCTAGAAAGTTAACAAAACTGGACTATTTCATTATAAACAGGTGTCATTTTCAAGGTTAAGCTGGTAATTAGAGAATCAAGGTTTGTTATAGGAGGCCGCTTTTTTGTTCCCAGCTGCACAGCACCCAAATAATCACACAGAAACCATATTATTTGCAATATTGTTTGAGCAATAGCTTAAGCATATTTCTGGCTAACTCATATCTTAAATTAACCCATCTCCATTAATCTATGTATCGCCACATGACTGTGGCTTACTAGGTGAAGTTCCATCTAGAGAGTCTGTCTCCGACAGGGCTACATGGCGTCTCTAAACTCTGCCTTCTTTCTCCCAGCATTCAATATAGTTTTCCCTGCCTATTTCTAGTCTGCCATATCAAAAGGCCAAGTTGTTTTCTTTATTCATTAACCAAAAAAAGCAACACATATACAGAAGTGCCTTCCACATCAAAGGTTGTTTCATTTGCAATGCTTTATTTTAGTATTCCAGATAAGAAGAGAGTGCATAGAGTTAAGAGCATTGATATTAATAATAACAATAACTGCAGTCACAGTTGCCATTTATTGAATATCTATTTTAGGTTCTTTTCATGTATTACTGCCAACCTCAAACTTGACTTCAATAGTCTTTCATGTTTCAAAGGAAGTATGTGCGAGAAGGACTCTGTGAATTGTTTGATAAGAAAGATTGCATGAAGTTGGAGATGGGAGGTGTGTGGGACTCAGATTAAAGAAAAATATGTGAATTAAGCTTTTAGCTCAAAATACCCCTATTTTCATAATAAAGATTATAAACAAAATTTGGAAGGAAATAAAAACAAATAACATGAGCAGTATTAATTTTCTAATATGAGCTCCCTTCCAGGCTTTAGCCCTTCTGTGTTGACAATAAATGCGCAAGCACAGTGGAAATTTTACCTTATGGCATGCTATTTTTAGGCAGTGTAGCCAGGAACAGATTGCACCTAAAAATAGAGAACAGCTCTATTATATTGTCTTTTGCTTTAAAACTATCAATCAATTTAGCCTTAAAAATGATACATTTACCTTAAAGTGATATATGTTAGCTAAAGAGTGTTCTCCCTTAATAATTATCACATTATAATCAGGAATATGAGTTAATTATTTTGACATTATCTTCAAACAGTGAGCACATTACTAGAAGCCTGTGTGAAAGAGCATCACTAGTGCCGAAGAGTGAGCTCAGTATATGTCTGTCACGTTGCATCAACCCTGCCAGGATCTCACTGATCATCAAACTGACTCTTGACCTTGATGGACAAGTTGTACTTCCTCTATAGATAGAGTTGAGTGAAGGTAATCCCCACCCAACAGGCTTATTCCCACATAATGTTTTCCTTCATCACTGTAGAGATAAGTAAACTAGAGAGAATGTTCAAATCTCATTGAATTTGATTAGTTGTTTGAAACAAAATCCCCCTAATGGTTGGCTATCTCATCTAATTCTGGATTTTCTAGACTCATCCCAGTGCACAACACAGGATTCTCTATTATCTCCCAAATCCACCAATGATTTCTGAAAGTTCCTGGGATATCACATACAGATTGCTGACTACCTGTGCACCCACAGGGCACAAATACCTAGGTGTGGGGACCATTTTTATTTGTATCCCGAACTCCCTCATTCTGTATATTCCAGTCAGCAATACATGAGCAATTTGTTGACACTGTATGCTAATTAACAGTGGCTGATATTCTCATGCTTTTAAATTTTCCACAACATATAACTATTTACATTTGTATATAATTGCGGTGGTAGTGGTTGAAATTTTTTTCTTTTGTGGAACACTAGTTTGTTTGGAACAACAACCAAACCATTGAACAATACATGAAGCTACTATTTGAATATCCTATGAAAACTCAAATACGAAATTACATACTAAACTTAGAAACATTCTCTCAAAATAAAAAAAAATGTAACCTGGAATGTTCTTGAAAAGGCTTATGTATTGAAGGATTGATGTCCAGTGCAGTAGAAGGAGGTGCTATCGGTAAGTTGCAGGGCTCAGAACTGGAAACACATTCTTAGAAGGTGTATTAGAGCCTGGCCTTGCTGCTTTCTGACCATGGTGAGGTATGCAGCTTTGTTCCATCACATGTTCTCTTTCTTGATGCTCTGTTGCACCTCAAGCCTAAAGGAATGGGCCTTGTCCACTATGGACTGAATCCCTGGACAAAAACAAATGTTCACCCCTTTCGGTTTACCAATCTCAGGCATTTTGACCCTGTGAGGAAAACCTTAGTAAAATATAAATTGTTCAAGCAATAGTCAAGAGACCCAGAAGGAATATATTTATCATTCTTATCTCCAAGACACTTTTTCTGACATCATATGATACAGATGGTGCTTTGATTTAAAAAAAAATCAAGATGGGAAATATTTTAAAGAATTTTTGAGTTTTTTAAAAAAATATACAGTTAACATATAGTGAACTGGATAACTGGATAACTAGATAAAAACTATATATAAAATTATTCAGTTAACTATATAACTATAGCTATAGTCTGACTGTTGGAATACAAGCAATAAAATACATGTGTATATCTTATTTTTCATATACATTTACTCTTACTGAAGATTAAACATTAATTTCTGTGTTGACAAATCAAGTTGTCATTATTGCCTGATTTTGATCTTTTAGTTCTCCTCTTTGCTGGTAAGCTCTACTCTTTCATAATAGCCAGAAACTGAAATGGCATAAATGACCATCAGTATATGAATGGATAAATAAAACTTGGTACACTTACATAATAGAAAATTATTCAGATTTTCATCATTTTAGGAAATGAAACAATAAAATAGAGCCAAAAAATTATCTTGAGTGAGATAATTCAGACCAAAAATGACTTATGTGATATATATTTGCTTATATGTGGATTTTAGTTGTTAAGTCTTTGATAACAAAGTTACACTCTATATAACTGACTAACATTCATGGTACTGGCAGGTACTCTGCATGCCATCATAGGAGAAAGTTAAACACCAAGCCAGTTACACACTCTTCAATTACAATGGTAACCTGCCTGCAAGATGTGCCGGTGCAATAGTGGCACGAAGCTTGTGGATTAAAGACTCAGTGAGAGGGAAGCCATATCCAATTCTGCTTGGGGGTCCAAGAACCTTAAATGAGATAAGTCTGGGACCTACAGGGAACCAAATGCTACTGTTATGCAAAGGAACATAGAAATAAAATGACTCCTAAAGACATTCTGATATACTAATGCTTATTAGTGCCTTGTTCATTCCAGAAGATCCTGCAGTTGATGATAGCAAATACAGAAACCCACAGCCAGACACTGAATAGAGAGTAAGAAACCTTGGAATATCCCATCCTACATGGGATGTCTCTGTCAACTCTCTCCCCACAGGCCTCAGGGAACCCTATAGAAGAAGAGGTGGAAGAGCCAGAGGTTGTACGAACCCGAGGTTATTAAGAGCCAGAGGGCATGGGGGGCACCAAAGCAATATGCATTCTTAAATGTTTATAGAAACCATATATAATTGCTAAATTTTAAAAGCAAAGTTCAAAGGTAAGTGAATAAACAAACTTGGGTATAGCCACTAAGTACCAGTGGGCTAATATGTAAGAACTCAAACTTGGAAGCTCTGAAAAGAAATGCCAGGAACTTAAATCGTGCTGGAAGACAGTGTGAAAGTAACATCTTTATTATTCTAAATATGTCATAGTGTAGGAAAGGGAACATTATGCAGATGGTAAAATAAAAATGTTGTATTTTAGGAGTGGGGGAAGGAAGCAAGAATGGGGAGAGAGCACAGGTATATTTAGGGCTTGAGAATTTTCCATAGGATATAATAGTGTGTGTGTGTCATTATAGTTTGTTTAAATGAGTAAGATATGCTCCAAAACTGTAAGCTGTTATACAAAATGGGTTTGGTAATAAAATTAATGATGTAGTTTATTAGTTGAACTAAATGTATTCCTTTGATAAGGATGTTGAGAACAGAGGAGGTTATTCATGTGTGTTGTTCAAAATATATGGTAGATCTGCTCTCCTTCACTTTATTCTGCAAAGAAAACCACTCAGATACAAAGGTTCTTTAAATTTAAGTTTTGATATATTGTAAAGCCATGGTTAGTCAAAAATACAAAAACTGAAAGAAAAGGATAAAAACAGGCATAAACTAAGAATGATTTTGTATTTTTAGTGTTGTTCTTTGAAAGGAGAGGGGCTGACTATTGGTTTTAGTGAGATAAGTGTTCTCGTTCTGCAGCCCGTGAGAGTCTGGAACTGATTATTTAACCCAGGATGGTTTGGAACTCAAAATATGCTTTTTGTCTGGGACTCGGGCATCAGCCGCCACACTGAGTTTCTAAGATTTATAAATAATAAGCTTTCCATAAAGCACAACAAGTATTACAGAGAAAAGATTAATATTACTTTTAAGGAATGAACAGACTTACAAACAAATTTTAAAACCACATAAAAATCAATTAATAAATATATGAAATATATTTGAATGATAAAAATAACAGTCCAAAAGAAGATAGTAGGGTTTTCTACCACTACAATAAAAAACTATGATTCATAATTTTAATAAGTAGAAAAAGAGACGGCAGAACGTTCAAATTCTTCTTCTATAAAATGAGAGAATTTATTCTGAGCAGCTTCAGCAACTTAAATAGAAAATATTTAAATGTTTTCTATTTAATTAAATCCAACTGAGATATAATACTCTACATAGTAATTTCATCTATAGCAATTGCCCATTAAAGAAATTCACTAGAACTGGCAAACAAGGATATATAAAATCATTAACAACAATGTAGCATAAGTGTATGCATTTTTATTGAAAATAGATTCTTCTCTCGTACAATATATCCCAAGCACAGTTTATCCTCCCTCCACTCCTCTCCGTTCTCCCAAAAATCTCCTCCTCCCAGATCTCCCCATCTGTTTCCCTTCAGAAAGGAGCAGACCTCCAAGAGGCAACAACCAAACACAACAAAACAAGGTACAAGACAGGGTAGAAACCCTGATATTTAGGGCAGATAAGGCATCCTAACAAGAGGGAATTAATTCTAAGGCAGACAACACCTGCTTCCTCTGTTAGGAGTAAAGTACCAAGCTAAAAGCCATAACATCCAAGTAGAGGACCTGGTGCAGCCCCGTACACTCCCGCGTTTGCTACTTCAGTCTTTATGGGCCCATATAACCTTGGTTGATTCAGTGAGCCATGTTCTTCTGGAGTCCTACATTCACTTTAACTCCTACAATTTATCCTCTCCCTTTTCCCTGGGGTTCCTCAGGTTCCAAGGGGAGGGACAGGACCCAATGGAGACCTCCAATTTAAACACCCTCTCTCCCTTAACACCTGACTGTGTATCTCTTCACCTGTTCCAATCTTCTGTAAGAGGAAGCCTCTCTGATGATGACTGGACAAGGCACTGATCTATGGGTATAGCAGAATAATGTAAAAAATTATTTCACTGATTTTCTTCCAGTTGTGTTTAGTTCTAACCTAGGTCTTTAGGATATCCAGGTTCTAGTTCCTGGTCATCCAGGCCCCATCTGAGATGGGATTTTTCTCATGGTGTAGTCCTCAAATTAAACCAGACAATGGTTGACCACTTACTTTTACAAGTTCTGTGTCACCATTGCCCCAACAATCTTGCAAACAGGGCAGATTGTAGGTTTTAGCTGTGTTGGTGTCCTGTATTCTCTTTCCATAGCATGTACCAAAGAAATTAGAATGAGGACGAAGACTCCATGAAGACACAGCTCAACACGTGTACATTCAATGATTCCCCTTGGCGATGGGAATCCACTGTTAGTTTTCAGAAAATGAGCTTCTGTCCTAGCATCAACCTGGGTTGTTTGGTTTCTGAGGGACTCCTTACCCAACAGTCCACAGAATGCAGCACTGACACAGCACGGAATTTTGGCCTGGCTACAACAGATGGCCAGTTCAGAGTTATTATCCTCCATTACAAGGAGTCCTCGCAAAGGTCACTTTTACAGGTTTCAGGAAGTTCACATTGCACTAGGTTTGCATCAACCTGCCCAATGCTTCCAAATTCCAGCCACTCCCAACTCTCTTCCTGGTGTGGGAATTCCTTCTGTATATTTGTTGCTTTTATTGGCTAATGAATACAAAAGCTGTATTGGCCAGTGGCTTAGCAGAATAGAGCTAGGCAGGGATAACTAAACTGAATGCTGGGAAAAAAAGAAGGCTGAGTAAAAGAGATGCTATGGGGCTTCCAGAGGAAAAAGACAGGAGCTGGTAGCCAGAACCTTGCCAGTAGACTACAAATCATGGTAGAATATAAAATAATGGAAGTGGGATAATTCTAGTTGTAAGAGCTAGTTAGCAATATGTTTATGTGATTGGCCAAGCAGTGATTTAATTAGTACAGTTTCTGTGCTGGTATTTTGGGAGTCTGGGTAGCAGGGAAATGTACAAGCAGTACCCTACAACATCTTCCTCTATCCCTATCCCTACCACCTGATCCTTTGCAATCTAATCCTCACACAGCTACGGTCCATCAGCAAATGGACTAGCACCTAGCACTCTCCTCTTTCTTTAACCTCTCTGGGTCTTTGATTTGTAGTTAGATCATCATTTACTTAACAGCTAGAGTCACTTACAAGTGAATACATAGCATAATTGTCTTTTTTGTTCTGACTTAACATACTTGGGATGATTTTTTTTGAGTTACATTTATTTGCCTTAAAATTTCACGATGACATTGTTTTTAGCAACTGAGTAATACTCCTCTGTGTAAATGTAGCATATTTTCTTTATCCATTCTTAAGTTAAGAGACATCTAGGTTGTTTCCACTTTCTGGATATTATGAATAAAGCCACTGTGGACATGGTTGACCAAGTGTCCTTGTGGTAGGATGGAGAATCCTTTGATATGTCCAACAATGGTATAATGGGTCTTGAAATAGGTTGATTTCTATCTTTTGGAAAATCCCCATATTGATTTCCAAAGTGGTTGTACAAGTTGACACTCCCATCAGCAATGAAGGAGTGTTCCTCTTTCTCCATATCTTCACCAACATGCGCTGTTTCCTGTGCTTTTTATCTTAGAAATTTTGACAGGTGCAAGATGGACTCTCAAAGTCATTTTTATTTGCATTTCCCTGATGACTAAGGGTGTTGAACATTTCTTTAAGTGTTTCCTGGCCATTTGAGATTCCTCTATTGAGAAGTCTCCCTTTGGATCTGTGCCCCTCCCTAAGTTTTTAATTGGATTACTTAATTTTTGATGTTTAGTTTCTTGAGTTCTTTGTATATTTTAGATAGTAGTCCTCTATAAAATGTGAATTTGGTGCAAGCCTTTTCCATTCTGCAGGCTGCCATTTTGTCCTCTTGATTGTGTCCATTGCCTAACAAAAGCTTTTAGGTTTCATGAGGTCCCATGGTTGATCTTAGGTGTTCTTTTTAGGAAGTTGTCTCCAGTGTAAATGCATTCAAAGCTATTCCCTGCTTTTCCTTCTGTCAAGATCAGTGTTTCTGGTTTTATGTTGAGGTCTTTTATTCACTTGGCCTCGAATTTTGTGCCTGGTGATAAACATGTATCTGTTTGCATTCTTCTATAATCCAGCATTCAGTTAGACCAGCACCATTTGTTGAAGATACTTTCCTTTTCTTTCAAGAATGTATTTCTGAATTTATTAAAAATCAGTTGTCCATAGGTGTGTGTGGATTTATGTTTAGGCTTTAAATTGATTCCCCTGATCCAGAGTCTGTTTTATGCCAATACCATTTGGTATTTATTACTATAGCTCTGTAGTACAAGTTGAAGTCAGGGATGGTGGTACCTCTCAATGGTTTTTTTTTTTTGTTGTTGTTTAAAATTGTTTTTAGCTCTCTTGGGATTATTGTTTTCTCATATGAAATTGAGAATTGTTCTTTCAAAGTTTAAAAATTAT
>NC_022009.1:76656387-76687475 GCF_000317375.1 Microtus ochrogaster
AAAAAAAATTATTTTAGAATTGTGATGAGAATTGTATTGTTGAAACCAAGCTTTAATCTACGAGGGATTGATAAAATGCAGAGGTTTACCTAAATTTTCTTGTATCTGTTGAGATGTCCTTTGTGACCAAGTATGTGGTCAATTTTAGACAAGGTTCTATGGGGCACTAAGAAAACAGTATATTCTTTTGAATTTTTATAAAATATTCTATAGATATTTCTTTGTCTGCAAACTCCAGTATATCTGGATGACCTGGCTGTTGATGAGAGTGTGGTATTGAAGTCTTCCATTATCAGTATATGAGTATCGATATGTAATTTAATGTCTTTATTAAAGTGGATGTCCTTGTGTTTGAAGAATAGATGTTAAGAATTGAAAGGTCATGTTGGTGGATATTTCCTTTGGTGAGTATGAAGTGTCTTTCCCCATCTCATTTGATTAAGTGTAATTTGAATTCTATTTTGTTAGATATTAGAATAACTATACCAGCTTGCTTCTTAGCTCTATTCAATTGGTATATCTTTTTCCAACCATTAAACCTGAGGTAATGTTTACCCTTGATGTTAAAATTTTTTTCTTGGATGCAGCAGAAGGATCTTTTCATGTCTTTTCTCTTAATCTGTGTGTTTTTATTGGAGGTTTGAGGCCATTGACATTGAAAAATATCAGTGACCAACAATTCCTGTGATTTTGTTGTTATTGGTGGTGATGGTGATGGAGGTGGTAGTGGCTGCGGTGGTGCTGGTGGTGGTATGTGTGTTTGTGTGTGTGATTCCTATCTTTTGCTTTTGCTGGTATGAGATTATTTATTTTCTGCATTTTCACAGGTGTAATTAACCTCCTTGGCTTGGTGTTTTCCTTCTAGGTTCTTCCGTAGGTCAGGATTTGTAGATAGATAATGTTTTTTTAAATATTTATTTATTATTACAGTGTTCCACCTGCATGTATACCTGCACCTCAGAAGAGGGCACCAGATCTCATCATAGATGGTAGTGAGCCACCATGTGGTTGCTGGGAATTGAACTCAGGACTTCTGGAAGAACAGTCAGTGCTTTTAACTGCTGAGCCATCTCTCCAGCCCTGTAGATAGATAATGTATAAATTTGACTTTATCTTTTTTTTCATTCAAAAATTTACACTTCCTTCCCTCTTCCCATTCTCCTCCCACTCCACCACTCACCCTTCTCCCTCCCTCTCCCTGCTTAAGAGAAGGCAGGGACCCCTGCCCTGTGGGAAGTCCAAGGCCCTCCCCCCTACTTTATCACTGAACATTCTCCATACATTCTGATTGGAAGTTTGCTCGGATAGTAGTCTTGGCAGGCATCTGTGGTCTTTTGGAGTCTGTACTGCATGTGCCCAGGCCACTCTGACTTCAGGGTCTCCATTGAGAAACAAAGTATAATCTAATAGGGCTGCCTTCATATATTACTTGGTCTTTTATCTTTGCAACTTTTAATGTTCTTTCTTTGTTCTGTGTGTTTAGTGTTTTGATTATTGTATGGGAAAAGGGACTTCCTTTTCTGGTACAAACCATTTGGTGTTCTTTTTGCTTTTTGTTCCTTTCTAGTAATCTCCTTCTTTAGGTTAGGAAAATTTTCTTCTATGGTTTTCTTGAAAATATTTTCTGTGCCTTTGAGCCGGAAATCTTTTCCTTCCTCTATTCCTATTATTCTTAGGTCTGGTATTTATTATTATAGTGACCCAGATTTCCCGTATGTTTTGTGTTAGGAACATTTTATTTTAACATTTTTTTGACCGATGTATCCATTTCTTCTATAACATCTTCAGGGCCTGAGAGTCTCTTTTCCATTTTCTGTATTCTGTTGGTGAAGTTGCCTCCATAGTTCTGTTCACATCCTAAATAGTTCATTTCCAGAATTCCCTCAGTTTGTTCTTTATTGCTTTTACTTCTATTTTCAGGTCTTGAACCATTTTATTTGCTTCCTTCGCTGTTTGTTCTTTCTTGGCTTTCATTAAGGGATTTATTGTGTTTTTTTGGCAATTGTTTGTTTCTGTTTTCCTTGTTTTCTTCGGGGGGGGGTAGTATTCATTTCTTCCAGCTGCTTCTTTATATGTTCTTGCATTTCTTTAAGGGAATCATTCATTTCCTCTTTAAGGAACCCTATCATCTTTATATAGCTGTGCTTATTGTCTTTTTCTTGTGCTCCTGCTCTGCTGGACTATTCAGGACCTGCTGTGGTAGGACAGCTAGGCTTTGGTAGAGACCTAATACTCGATATTATTGATTATGTTTTTACCCTGGCATCTAGTCATCTGGGTTGGGCATAATGATAAGTCTAGGTGCTGATTTCTGACTTTGTCTTTATTAGGTGGTTGTTTTGTTCCTTGGTTTCTGTTTTCTCTCTGAATTTTCAGAGTGCTTTGGCTATGTATTGCCTCTTTTGCTACCCTGCTTGACTGGTGTGTTCATGGGTAGTACCTGCTGGTACTGAAGGCTGGGGGATGGGCAGGCTAAAGAGGTATGGTCTGTAGAATCCACAGAGGAATGGACAAGGGGGAGGGGAGAGAAGATGTAGCTGGTGTTCTATTGGTGTACTAGGGGTGACCCCAAGATTGAGTCTGGAGGACAGAGAGAATGGAAAATGTAGGAGAGCATCCTGAGTGGTTTTCTGGTGGGCATAATCCATGGTTGAGCAGGACATATCCATGCACTTTGGGGGCTAGACACAGCAATGAAAAGGCAATGGGAATATATAGTCTGTGAGATCCACAGGAAGCAGGAGCATAAGGTAGAGGAGGCTGCAGCTAATGTCAGTGCTAGGGGCCATGCTGAACATTGGATCCTGGGGAACAGAAAGAATTGAAGAAGTTCATGACCCCCTACCTAGTCCTCTCAAAGTATATGTATTAAAGTAGAAAATGCAAATACTATTATATTGCTTTAAATACAGAATACTACGCTGTTTCTTATTGATGTGTTTAACACATAAGTACATATTCAACAGCTTAAAGTATCATTCATTTTTCCAAATATTTCTTTTTATTTGTGCGTGAACATAACTACCTGTGTGTTGGTACAGATGGAGAACAGAAGAGAGTGTCTGATCTCCTAGAGCTGGAATTAAATGTGGTCACAATCTGGTCTACTTGGGTTTAGCATTCAAATTTGGACCCTCTAGAAAAGCAGTAGATTTTTTTTTTAAGTGCAAAACTCTCTTTTCAGCTCCAACATCCATTTCTTAGAATTCTGTTGGAAAAGGTCTGATTATGTACGACTGCATTTTCCGGTCCAGATTGTCACTAAGCAGGGATCTGGGTGCTGGTTGGAAACTCTGGGAACATATCTATTTCCTAGTTTGCTTTTGTTGGTATCACATTAGTAGCTCCTGAATGTAGCGCTGAGCCCTGTTTCCATGTTGGCTATCAGAGGATGAGCTGAGGACTTTTCTCAGGGCCTATAAGGCTTCTCTTGGTCATCAAGTCAATGCTGAACCAAATCTTTCTGGCCTTTTGAAAATCTGACCAGCTCCATCTCTGAGCTCTAGATTATAACTTAAGGAATATAATTAGGATGACTACCCTATCTTAGGAGAAGCTGATTTTTCTGCCCTAGGAATATATTTTAAACTCTCAGAGCCATGTCTAATTTAACATCAGATGGAATAGTTGGTAGCAGTTTCTTCCAAAGAAAGAAATATTAAAAGCAATCTTGGAAATGTATTTAAAAGCTATGCAAAATCCCAATATATAACAGCCTTATTATCTATAAAGGTAAATTAATTCATGCAAATTTATACATAAATACATATTTTCCATAAAGAGAAACTCAAGGGTCAGACTTGGTGGCAGACTTCTGTAATTCCAGCATTTGTTTGAGTGAGGCAGGAGAGCCACTAGTTGGAGAGAAGTCTGAGGTACATGAAGAGACAGACAGTGTATTAGTGGATTAAATAAAAAACAGAGAAATGATGTTATCAGAGAGTATACACTGTTTTACAACAAATATAGCATATTTATTTGCATGTATATTTATATATGTACATACATAAGTATATGTAAGCATATACATATGTATGCTGATGTACATGTATGCTAAACTTCTCTAATCTGAAAATTGAAAATCAGAAAAGTCCCCAAATTAATAATCATAGCCAAACTCCTTATTTTGTGAAATCAATTAATAAACATTAACCAAATTTCTTAAAAGATAAGTAAAAATTTTTGAGTGTCAACGTAAGACCACAGATTTAAATTCCATGTCTGATCTCACGTGAAGGGCCACCATTAAAATGTGAGCAAAGCAAAACATTCTACAAAGTTGTCTTCAGTCCATGCATTTAAAGTAAATCTGACACTTAAATTTCATGTTCAGACTTTAGCCTTCTCTGCCAAGATACTTCATTACGTATATGCATCTGATTCAAAATTCAAATACCTGAGGCAAATCCAATTCAGAGGACTTTGTGGAAAGCATACTCTATCTACACTTATATACCTATACTATTTTTCTAATGACCACCTCCTCAGTTTGGGAACTTTTGTGATATGGAAATTATTAGTAAAGAAAAAACACAAAATTTGGAAACACATCTAGATGTCTGCACTTCTAGAAATAAGGAAATGTCTGCTGATATTTACTTCTTAAAATGTTTTAGCAAGATTTGCTTTTAAGAGACAGATCATATTGGCAGCAATACAGAAAGCTTATATTGAGGCACACAAACACACTTAAAAATTTTCCAGTTACTTTAAGCAGTTGAAATCCCATTTTAATGCATGCTCAACTGAAAATTAAAAGTTCAAATATTGATTTGCATAGGAAATTAGCAATTAAGTACCCATAAAATTAACTTGCACCTGCCAATTGATATACCAATTAAGTTTTCAGATACCTTAAAAGAAACTTATTGCAATGAAAGTTTCTCATATTAGTTGGCAAAAATCTGTTGTAGAAATTTGAATATAAACCATCCTTTGGGAAGACAAATTTTGTCCATGAGAAAGAACTTTGAAGACATCAACTACAAGAAACTCATTAGAGCAAGAACTCAGCACTATGTTCTGAAAGTCTTCACTAGGTTAATATGGAGGTGAGATTAATGAGCATCATGCTCACAGTGTATGGAAGCAATTAACACAGACTTGGGCTTAGAAAGCTAAAGACTTCAACTGCTGGATTTGGTCAAATATCATCTATAGCCTTGTCATTCTATCTAGCACAATTGTGTCTTACAAAAAGATGATGCAAGTTCTTAGCACTTGGCACCCACGAATGTGACCTTATTTTGTAATTGGTTTTGTGTTGGTATAACTAAATGAGGGCATTGGTGTGGGAGGTCCTTTTGTGTATGTGTTGCTTTTATTGGTTAATAAATAAAGTGGCTGACTTGGCCTGTGATAAGGCAGAGTAGAGCTGGGCAGTGAAAACTAAACTGAATGCTGGGAGAAAGAAGGCAGTGTCAGAGAGAAGCCATGTAGTTGCAGGCGGTAGACATACTGGAACCTTCCTGGTAAGCCACAGCCATGTGACGATACACAGATTAATGGAGATGGGTTAGTTAAGATAAAAGAGCAAGCCAGAAATATGCTTAAGCTCTTGGCCAAACAGTATTGAAAATATGTTTTTGTGTGATTATTTTGAGGCTGAGCACCCAGGAATGAAGTAACATCCTTCCTCCAATAGGGCATGCTCACTATGGTGAATCCTATCAATGAGTGAGACCTTCAGATTCACCAACACATGAAAAGGAAAGACAATTCTATGTGGAAATAGACTAAAACTTCTTTTTTTTCCCTTTGTATTTATTTTTATTCCTAGGTATTTTGCATGAAGCTGTGTATTTGAAAATATGAGTATTTTCAGATATCCATATGTACACTGAGATATAGAGACCCACCCACAATTAACAGGGTGTCTTTCCTGATCACTCTCCACCCTATGTATTGAGAAAGGGTCTCTTGGTGCCATGACCTTGCCTCTCCAGCTAGACTAGCAGGCCAACTTGCTCCAGGAATTCGCTGTCACCTCCTACCAAAACTGATGCTATGAGTGGCTGCCTTGTCTGTCATGCATTTATGTGGGCTCCAAGTATATGAACTTAAGTCTTCATAACCACTTTTGCTGCTGAGCCATTTCCCCAGTGGGAGCCAGAAGTTCTTATGGTGAAACTGCAATTCAAGTGTGCTGGATAGTCTTATGTAAGTTGACACAAGCTAGAGTTATCTGAAAGGAGGGAACCTCATTTAAGAAAATGACTCCATAAAATCCAGATGTAAGGCATTTGTTTTAATTAGTGATTGATGGAGGAGGGCTTAACCCATTGTGACTATAGTCACTCTTGGTCTGGTGGCTCTGGAGTCTATGAGATAGGAGGCCGAACAAATCAGGAGAAACAGGTCAATCAGCAGTACCGCTCAATGGCCTCTGCACCAGCTTCTGCTTCCAGGATTCTGCCCTGTTTGAGTTTCTACTCTAATTCTTCAATGATAAACAGTGCTGCAGAAGTGTAAACTGAATAAACCCTATCCCCACCAACTTATTTTTTTGTCATGATTTTTCATCATAGAATAGAGGCCCTAACAAGGAAAGTAAGGAATAGCAGAAGCTCTTAGCAATGACCAAAGGCTGGGAAGAGGCTAGGAAGAACGCTTGTCTTCCATCTTCAGAGAGGTCACTTTTTCTTTCAGGCTTCCAGAACTGAGAACATGTGTCCATATTGTTTGAAGACAAAGCTCTGTAGTGATCTTTAATAACAATTCTTAGAAAAGTACATTGCCAAGCCATCCTGTCTCCTCTATATGTCTCCCAGTTAAATATATAAAGTGGTGGGAAATACACTTCTTGCTTCATTCAACAGTGTCCCCATTTCTCTCACTCACACATTAACCATATGTCCAATGTGTTTCATTTGTATGAACATGGAACACAAGTGAGTGTGTTCATAATAGACAGAAGGTGGAGGTATCATGCAGGAACTTAAGCCATAGTTGTACCTAATGGGAGAAGTCTTTTGTCTTAATGTTTTAACTAGATTCACCATGCTTTGCGATTTTGTTTTATGAAGATAGTAAGGCCCAATCACCTTTATTGCTTTCTGTGACCATTTCCAAAGTCTAAATTTGTGGCTTTTCTGTGAAAGTTTCCAGAGTTTATATAACATGGTCTTCGAATTAAAGTTATCAGAATAACATTCATTGTTTCCATGCATTTACTGTAATGGTTGATAAATTTAGCTTTCCCATATTTTAGCACCATACACACCTATACTCACAATTTTAGTGAGTTTAGGGGTAATTTGTGCTTGTTCATTTATGTTTATTATGTTCAGGATGCGCACGTGTGCACACACACACACACACACACACACACACGCTGTGTGTGTGTGTGCTTACATGTAGAGACAAGATTTCAACTTCAGATGCTGTTCCTTAGAATCCATGCACTTTGTTTTGGGCCTGAAACTCTTTGACTAGGCTAAATTGGCTGTCCTGCAAGCCCCAAATGTCTACATGTCTCTGCTCCCCAATACTAGTATTACAAGATAGCAACACAATTTCTTGACCCTAAAAATCTTTATCGTTTATTGTGTGTGAGAGAGAATGTGCCATGCCGAAAGGTAGAGATCTGAGGAGAGATTTCAGGATTCGTTTCTCTCCTCCCACCTCGTGAATCCTTGGGATTCAACACAGGTCATCTTTCTTTTTCAGTCACTGCCCTTTCTCACTAAGACCTTTTCCGGCCCCAATTTTTAGTTTTGAGAAATTATTGGTTGTCCCAATAAAATACTACTAGAATGGCTAATTGAACACTTTTCTTGTATGTCTGAGAATAATATCAGATGTTTTGGATATGCTGAAGTTTTGGATGCAGAATTAATAATCAGTGTTTAATAGCCCTTAATGCTTCTTCAGATTTTAATAATATGCAAAACTCAAACACAACAGACCTTACGCTGGCTTGCTGCATACCACCATGCAATTTCCAGTCAATTTTTTTCAAAGGTAAGCCTGAAAATAGCACTTTCTAATTGTAACCGTCTTTACTCTTCATTACCACCAGGAGAAATGTGGGCTTTTATGATGGTATAAAATAGAGTTCAAATGATCTTGACAATCTCATCTCTACTATAAAACTCCCTTCTTTATATGTCAAGTTCACATTTGCAGAGGAAAGTATACATGCTAATGCCTTTACATTTTTACAGCATATTTTTCAGTCTAATGGCCTCTTCTCATCCTCACTTAAATTTCTGTCCGTTTTTAAAATCTAAGTGGGATTTTATTTCCTTAAAGCAGGTTTTCTGTATCGCTAGGCCAGTCTACTCTTGTGGTTTCTTTCAAATGCCTAGACAACATGTTTCAATGTGTTATCATCTTTGTATGTAATTTTATATAACTTTCTCCTCCACTATGATGGGATTTCATGAATGAGTCCGCGTGCTTTCACGTGTCTCATGTCATCACACAGATTATTTCATAAATAAATGGATGGATGCTAATATTCAGACTTGGGGTGTAGGAGGCAATGATCTGTGTTCTCACTTCATTTTAACAGAGCAATGTGAAAAGACTGAGAAAAGGCTTTATGTAAAACAGATAACCACCATTTTTTTTACTTGAGACATATAAGATAGAAAAAATGATATTAAACCATGATTTCTTAAATACACAAACATCTTTTGGTCTAGAGGGAGATAATATTAACTCAAAAGTTAAAATTCCTGTTGAATTTTGAGAGGTACCAAAACTACTCAAAAAATCATATTGAGTATAATCCTCAGTCATTTGTATTTATTGTTTGAGACTTTCATCTATGCGTATAAGGTTTTGACCACATCTAATCTCCACTACTCATTTCTGTCTTCTCCTGAATGCACCATTTCTCTTACTGAGCTTCATGTACTTTTTAATAACCCACTGAGTTAATTCAGTGCAAAAATCTACTCCCCCTAGTACAGGACACCTTCAAGTGGCCTCTGCCCACTGTGGGCTGCTAAGTGCTCTCTTCATAATGTTGCATCATGGAGACTCTCCTTCCACATTGCTGCTACTCTGTGCCTTACTTTGTGTTATAATGGCAACTTAGAGGTTTTGTGGTTCTTGAAACAATTTGGATCTGAATCATCATTTTCCATACCTCTTCTCACAACTCCAGCAAACTTAGCAGTTTGCTTTAATATATGCTTCATGACAGCATAGTTGAATTATTTTGCTATGAACTTTATTTTAAGAGATAAAGTATCATAAAATATTTCTAGATACTTAAATTTTTAATCTTCCTCCATTCTCTTTAACGAGCATTTAAAAGCAGACATGGCCACGTTATTACCAAAGTACAAATATCTTTGAATATTTGTAGTATTCCCATGCATTGGCTAGAGTGTTTAAATAGGGTTAAATAACTCCTTTCAGAAAAGACAAGAATCAACATAATCAACATAATAATATAAAGAACTGCATGGAGAAATTCACATCTCTTCAAATTTTTCAAGAGCTGGTACACAAACTCCAGCCCTGAAATATTTTATTACATCATATTTTGAGAATATAGACATATAGTTGAGTTTCTACTTTCATTTTCATGGATTTTTGATACTATGTTATATACTCACTAAAAAATGACATTTTGATTAGTTTGTATACCACATTGGACTTTATAGATAAACTTTTCTAGAGCAGAGTCTAAAATTTATTTTTAGGAACTGAATCTCAGACAAGTCACTTCTGCAAATAAGGCTCAGAACACTCAACACACATACACACACACACACACACACACGTACACACACTTACACACAAACACATGCATGCAAACTCATAAATGCCAATAACTTTGAAAAGAAGCAAATTGCTATGGAATTGGTGAGGTTTGCTTAAGGTCTCTGTAACAAAAAGATTAACAAAAGGAGTTTACACATGTCTAATCCTATTGAAAGATAGCAAAACACTAAAAATTCAAAATCCAAGATGTGAAACACTGAAGAAAAATGGCAGATCTCCGAAACAGGCGTCAGTTATGCTGCAAAGACCTTGAGCACTTATGGGAGGGGATATATAGTGAGAAACTACCTTCTTTTCAACTTAACTTTCTAGGAAGCATCAGACCTCTTCAGGGCCTCTTTTCAGCTGCATACAACACAAGAGGAAAGTTCTTATTTTCTAAATAAATCAGGCTTCCCTAGTAGCCTTTACATGGGCTCTTATTTAATAAAGAAATACTATATACTTTCTTTTTGAGAGTTATTTGTTATTTCAGTTTGCTTCCCAGATATAATTCCTTTGGTACTCTGCTCACACTGAAGTGAAAATTTCTACCTTCATAACAATAAGGTCATTAATTCAGAATGTAAAGTAGATTTGAACACCAGTTCCATCCTTAATGGACAATTACATTTGGCTGCTTAGAATAAAGCAAATATCATCATAGTATTAGGAAGTTTTGCTCAAATGATTGTGACAGCCTATTACGTGAACTTACTGTAATGGTTAAATGGAAACTACATGTAAAGTCTCACACACCTAATCAACGTAGATTCCCCATCATTGTCGCAATTCTAGAGAAAGCTTTGTTAATCACTTGGAACTCAGAGCAGAAATGCAATTCCTGTAGAAGTGTTCTCTAGAGGTGGAGATGAGAAGGAAAAGGCCAAGTTCTTCCCTTGTGTGCCTGAGAGGCACTTAGGTAGCTTTCACCCAGGGCCCAGTAATCACTTGTGACTCTTGCTTTACTCTGACATGAATTTGGAAGCTCCCACTCTTGGTTTTAAAGTGGGTGTGAAGTACAGAGATGAATGGTTCTTTTCATACTGAATGGCTTTAAAGACATCTCTGCACAGGATAAACTTATCAGGAGTGGCAAGTGATAGATGAGGGTTATAAAAATTTAGGAATCTTTTACTTACCCTAATTGATGGCTCTCGCAAAAGGATTCATAACTTTTTTTTTGTTAGTTGCTCTTTACCTTCTTCGATGCCTGAAGTCTTAAAACAGCAGAGAGGAGAAGGATTTTTGTAAAGTTAATTAATGTTAATTGTGTCATGAATTACGTTAAGGCGCCTGTTGAGTGATGGACTCAGAGAAGAAGGTCGATACCATTTACTGTTCAATAGGGGATAATGCTGGTCTTTGGCACCATTTTCCAGTCATTAGGGCTGAGCTGAAGCTTGTTGGGGCAGTTCTAAAGATCAGTTCCTTGCAGCAATTAAAACAATTGAAAATGAACTGGTATTACATTATGCATGATGTAACGCTGCGCCCAGTAGGAACAAACCTTCCTTCCATTAGTGAGTTTCAATTTTATACCAAGGCCCGCAATTTATTTTTCTTACTTACCTTACTATGGCTGTCTGTGGACTTCTAGTGGGATATTATTAATATTTATCCTATTATCTCATACAATATTTCATGCATGAAGCACTTTGCAATCTTAACTAATTAATCTTAGTATCCTGCATAAAAGGATGCTGTATCCTTTTAAATTCAAGAACACTAAGTTGGGAGGTTGAAAATTGCTCACCAATAAAATGCCCTGATAAATCCCAGAGTCTTGGTATTGTGATATTTTTGTTTGTTTGTTTTTATTATTATATTTTTTAATTGCTACCCCTCTTGAAGCTAAAATTAATCAATCTTTGGTCATCAAATCATACTATTAATGATGCCAACCAAAAAAGTTGAATTAAATTGAATTTCATAAGTGTATCCTTGTAATTAGGTGAAAATACCTTCCTTAAAGAATCATCAGTAGTAATTAAGGAGATGGGAGGGAAACATAGTTATTTTTCTTCATGTTAAGATCATTGCTTGCTTATAGAAACTAGTATATTAAATTTTACATTCAATTTATATGATATGAATGTGTTTTTCAAAAGAAATGAGTATATGAGGATAGATAATCTGTGGAATACCAGACATCAGCCCCTTGATTATATAATCAGCTTATACTGATAATCTATCAGGTTTAATATTTTTTCCAATTCACTGATAAGACAGTGAAAGGCCAGAGATTCTTAGATGTTGGCTTTAGTGTTAATGCTGTCTTTCCCGTTAACTTTATTCCCATGATGCAATAATATTTCAACATATATAAGCCAAGAAATGTAATAAGTATACCTAGATACAAAAACTGTATTATTTTTCCTTTGCATAATCCATGATAAATGTAAGGGCTGAAGGGAACATACTTCAACATAATAAAAGGTGTATGTGGCAAACCCACAGCCAATGTCATGGTAAATGGAAAAAAAGTTGAAGCAATATCATTAAAATCAGGAACAAAGCAAGGCTGTCAACAATCGATACAATGCTCTTATTCAAGCTATTCTCTAAATCTTAGAGCTATTAGACAAAAGAAGGAAATGGAAGAAATGAAAACTGAAAATGAGTGTCCTTGTTTACAAATACTATGCTTTTCATAAAAATGACTAAATAAATATTTTAGCAGAAAAACTTCTAGAACTGATCTCCACTTTCAGCAAAAAATTAACATCCAAAAATCAGTAACCATTCTGTATGACAGTAACAAACATACTGAGAAGTAAGTCAGAGAAAAAAAGTCCATTCACAATGGCCTCAAAATACCAAAATAGGTCAGAATTAAAATTACCAAACAGGGGAAAGACCTCTACATAGAAACTTTAAAATTCTGTAGAAATCGAGAAAGCACTCATACTTGAACTGGAAGAAATTATATCGTGAAAGTGAGCATTCTACCAAAATCAATGTACAGATTTACTGAAATCCCAATCAAAATCTTCATGCATTCCATTCAAAAACAGAAGTAGAAAAAACCATCTTAAAATCCATGTAGAAACAGAGAAGACACCAAATATCCAAAAGCACTTTCCACAAAAAATAATATAACTGGGAGCATTTTTTCCACAAAAAATAATATAACTGGGAGCATTTCCATACCTAATTCAAATTATAATGCAGAGTTACAGTACCAAAAATTGCCTTGTAGTGACACAAAAACAAGAACATCAATCACCAGAGTATAATAGAGACCCCACATTTAGTTAAAAAAAAATTCAGCTACCTGATTTAATTTTTTCTTTTACTGAAAATAGATTTTTTTCACACAGTACATACTGGTTATGATTTCCTTTCTCTCATGTCCTCCAAAATTCTCTCATTTCCCCCACTTCCAAATCCACAGCTTTTCTGTTTCTTGTTAGAAAACAAACAGGCATGTAAAGGATAATGATAAAATAAAAGAAGATAAGAAAAAAGCAGGAAAACTAGAATAGAACAAAGCAAACAGGAGAAAAAGTGGTAAAGAAACAGCACAAGAAGCACCAATAGACACTGAGATATTTATTCCCACTCCCAGGAATCTCCTGAAAACACAAAGCCAGAAGTCATACCATGTACCCAATGGTACTTAGTACTACCTGTAAGGTGAAAGAAAGAAAGAAAGAAAGAAAGAAAGAAAGAAAGAAAGAAAGAAAGAAAGAAAGAAAGAAAGAGGGAGAAAGGGAGGGAGGGAGGGAGGGAGAGAGAGAGAGAGAGAGAGAGAGAGAGAGAGAGAGAGAGAGAAAAGAAAGAAAGAAGAGAAGAGGAAAAGAGCCCTGACACAACCTTGTGAGCCAAATCCTTCAAAGGTGCCATTGAGTTGGTTTCTGCTGGCCGTCTACTTCTCGGCATGTGCCTTCTCATTAAGAGTAGTTTGTTTCCCCTTTGAGATTTCCTCGGAGAAAACTAAACTTTCATTTACCAGAGGTTATCAATTGGATATAACTTCCGGGTTAGGGGTCATGTCTCCTTCTCCTTTGGCACTGGAATTTCACCTTGCACAGGTACATGGAAGCCCTGTGCATGCTGCCACAGTCTCTGTGAGTCTGTATGCCTGTTGGTCCTGCTGTGTTTAGAGACCTTGATTCCTTGGTGTCTTCCAACCTTCCCTCACTCTCTTTCTTCCCCCTCTTCTGCAGAGTTCCTTTATCCCTGAAAGAAGGGATTTGATGAAGTCACCCCTCTCAGGGTTGAGTGCTTCAAGGTCTCTCTGCATATTGTCTTGTGGGTCTCTGTATTATTTTCACATCTGCTGCAAAAGGAAAATTCTCTGAGCGAGGCATCTATGAGTGTAGCAGAATGATTTTAGGATACATTTGATGACTATGTTCCTCTAATAGAACTGCAGTGTTTGGTTTATTGGTCCGTCCCTGGCCTGTCGATTCTTAGGTTCTTGGCCACCTGAGCAGTGCCAGGTATGGGTTTCACCTCACAGGATGGTGAATACATATATTGGTTGGTTATTCCCATGACCTTTTTGCCACTAATGCACTAGTACATCTTCCAGGCAGGTCACCAATGTTTATCAAAAAGGTTTTAGCTGGGTTGATGTTTGCCTTTCCTCTTTGGTAGAGTGAAGAGAACACAAAGACTGCAAACAATATACAGTACAGAAAAAACAACATCTTCTACAAGTAGTTATTGGAAACTAGAAGTTATCATATAGAAGACTAAAGCTTGACCCTGATCTGTTGACCCAAACAAAAGTGAGCTTCAAATGGATAAAAGACCTTAATGAGAAACCGAGACTCTGACTCTCACAGAAGAGAACTTAGGGTCTACTATGTCATTTATGGACATAGATAATTTCTAAATAGAACTTGTTTGCTCAGGATATAAGATGAGCAAGTGACAAATAGAAGCTCTTGATATCAAAGAAACTTTCCACTGAGTAAAAACAGCCATGAAACGAGAGAAATTCTCCACCAACTATACTTCCAACAGATGATTATTATGTATTCTAATACACAAAGACCACAAAAGATAACAAACATAAGAAAACAAGTCAATTTTTAAAAACTGAACTACAAATATGAACAAATAATTCTCAAAATAAGTGCTATCAAACACTTTTGAAAGTATTCAAAACTTTTGGCATCAGTGAAATGTCAGACAAAACTGCTGTGAGATTTTATCTCATCCCAGTCAGAATGGCTCTCAGCGAGATGATGGCTTTTCTCCTCTGCTTTATAGCTACCTAATAATAATATTTGCTGTGGTCAGAAGTACACCTCTGTACTCGAAGCACTTGGGAACCTGAGGCAAGAGGATTGCTGCAAAAACAAGACAAGCCTCCATTCAAAAGTGAGTTCATGACAACTCTGGAATACCAAGGCAACCTTGTAAAGGTGAGTAGAAGTGAGAGGAAGTGTTTGTGAAAGAGCTCAGGGTGACAGTGTTTTGACTCACTCTCTAGCTTCTTCTGAGCAGTATTTGCTGAGCCTGAGTTGTCAGGACTAGTATGCCATTTCACCGTAAAACCTGGTGAGGCCAAAGATGCATGGTGATTTCTTATAGGCGCTAATGGTTATATCAAATGACAAATGCTTCATATCTAAATCACACAAAAAAAGGATGTTAACACCTTTTAAAAATCAGGCCACCTGCTACGTACAAAGAAAAAAAAAGATGAAGAAATTTGCTTTTTCTCCAAATTTTCCCTTTTCAACTTATCTCACAGTTGATTTCTTTTTCTTTACTTAAATTTCACAATACTTACAATTAAAATGATAAGATTATATTCTCTATATAATGGATTATCTTTAATACCTTAAAATGTATGAAATATTCAAATATTTAAAAACTTGCTGCTTTGATGAGAAAAGCAAATAATTTTTAAAAATACATATCACAGAATATCATCAAAATCACTGAAAATAAACTCGGAGAACTCAGATTGAGTTTGGAGCCTCCTATTTGTTCCTACAGCAATACCCCGTCAGGCACAAACAGTTCTGTATTAGATTATTTGTCAATGTTATTTTATGAAGAAATTTAATAAAATTTACTCTGCAATCCATTGAGCACTTCCTAACTTAATTCTCATATTCTGCATTTCCTGAGATTTACAATTAAAATTGTGATGAGCCAGACATACAAACTATCCTTTTTGTGACAAAGATGACCCATTAGAATTTTACAAAAATGACCTTGGCTTTTACTTCTAAAATAAGGATTCTACTACAAATTGATACCACTCATCTATAAGAACCTATATATGATTTATTTTAAAACAAAATTTTTTCAACCCAATTTGTTTCTGATGCCCACCACAAAAATAATATAGTTCAATTTTCTATTTATGCCCATGCCAGATCCTGTTAATAAAAAATAATGGCCCTGACATTTGCTGTTTTCCAAGCGTGATCAAATAAGAAATGGTCTCCAGACCAGAGTCAACATTCATTCTGATTAAGAAATGTCTAATCTTCCTTAGATTATTGTCGCTAGACACCAATATTACTTCCGATATCTTTAAGACTACATCATTGCACTAAGTGGTATTATTTTATGTCATGATTTTTTAACCCTGGTTTAATTTCTACAAAGACTACTGCAAATATAAGAGATTATGTCACCAAAACTACTGTGATTTTGTGCACTGATTATGTGATCTATCAATAGAAAAATGCATAACCAAAGATAAAGGATTTATTATTAATAATTCTGAAGATCAATATACCTTTACATACCTAGGACAAGTTATCAACATTTTTTAAATATGATAATTCTGATTCAACAGCTGCATAAAAATCTATCTTTTTTGCTCACTTTCTGTTTGTTTATTCCAAAGTCTTTTAAGAACACAATGGTTACAAAGAGTAAGGCACATGTAACATAACTTTGTAAGTTATTGTTCATACGCCATAAATTGAAACGCCCAATTTACGAAGCAGTTTTCATTCGTTTAACTACTGTTTCAACATTTCCTGGTCCCGTTCTACAATCTGAAACCAAGGGAGCTGAGAAAAGGCAGTGTTATAAATGGAGAAACTTGAGACAGGGAGCCCATTTGCTTGTAGGTCAGCAATGCACCAAGTTCCATTGGAGGGAGGGGGGATCCTGGCTAATTCTAAACTTGTTTAGAGACAGTTTTGAAGTGTAACAATAATAAATCTGTGTTTGACACCCAAAATTTGCTTCTTCTATGTTGGATTTCATGTCTTAGAAAATTAACTTCTTTGAAAGCCTAGATGCTACATTCCAATTGTATTAAATGCAGCTCAATACAGATTTGAAAAGAAAAAATATTAGAAAGGTTCTCACACCTGTTGGAAGTTAAACAAATGAGTTGTGCTGCTATGAAAACATTTAACCAAATTACCCTGAGGTCAATTTTGTAATTGAAATCCCAGTCTACAGAAGTGTAGATTTATAGATTACAGTTAAAAATAAATTTAAAAGAAAGCTTAGGTGTAGTTGAACTATCCCTGTCCAGAGAAGAGAGCTAGTGGGTTAAAAGTAGCAGAAGCTAAATGCTGATTCTTAGAACATATAAACAATTATAAAATGAAGAAAAAGTGAGGGAACAGAGTTTCTTAAAAAGTGAGGCAGCTCAATATGTAACAGAAGCTTTCATGGGCGTCAAAGACATGAAACCCAGTGATGTTCTGTAAAGCCCCCAGTCTTAATGACGTGCACATATTCCAGGGTGTGTGCACTTCTTTATCTTCAAGATGGTGGTTGTTCGCAGCTACGTCTAAAGAAATGCTAAAAGTGCCAATGGGTTAAGGACTGTGGTGTTGACTAAATCATTTTCCTTACCACTGAAGTCTCGCACTGGCTGGATGGTTTCTATGCGAACAAATACCTACAATTTTCTGTATTTTTCTATTTCCAATTGGATGAGAGGTTGGTAAGAGTGGTAGTCCAGAAGGTGCTTCCCAGTTTGGTAGGTGCTCAGCTTTGGGAATAAAATCCTAGGGAGAGACATGTGGAACTTGAAGAAGAGCTTCTATCACAGGCCTCTGTCTTCTCTGACTCCCACAACAAAATAACATAGACCAAAATGTTTCTGGCTTAAATACAGAAATTTAAGCTTTTCATTTGGTCAATGAAGAGTCCAAGATCAAGGAGTTTTCAAGGTTGTTTCTGGTGACATTTCTGTTCCGGTCTTGTATAGTTACTTTCTGCTGTACCCTCACATGGCCCTTCCTATCTAAACATTAAAAGAAAAAAATGATAATATTTTCCTATCTCGTGAGGACTTCTGACTTCACTTAGCTTTACCAGTGCATTCATCTGTAAATGCTTCGCTGTGGAGCCTTTCTGAATAGAGTGACATCTGGGAATTTGGACTTCGATGTTAGAATTGGGGTGTACACCTTAGTCAATTTTAAGAATCAAGATCACCAGGATGTAGAGCAACTAATGACTGATAACAGTTGTTCCCATCTAGCATATAGGAGAAAATTTAGATAATAATTTTCTGATACTAAGAATACTTTTCTGTGTAAGAAGCAATTCAAAATGAGGTACCAGTTTTCTTCCATGGACACATCTAGAGGTTTCTCAGTATTTTCTTTCTTTCATTTTCCAACCTGACCTTGACGTAGCCACTGAGATACTTCCTTTAACTTTAATAAAGGACATGTTAACTGTTTAGTGACTAATATTTAACATGTTACCTTTTCATGTGGCTCTCGATGGTCTGATCGCTTCCTGGTTCTAGTCTCAACCTTCCTTCCAGGTTTCAGCCACAAAGACCAACTCACTACTATGTGAACTTCCCAAGACTTTCTAATTTTTGTGTCGTCTTTTTTCAATAAAATGATGTATTTACCAGCAGTGTTTTATTGCTCTTGAGTGTCTTAGCCACCCAATTTCACCGACAAGGCATCCTACGGGACTGCTCAGTGAGAAGGAACCTCACACAGAACTCTTGGGCACAAGTAAGTTGCGGATCTTCCCAATTCTGTGAAAAAGACTCTGAATTTGTTCAAGTAAACAGTACTTTATTAATATTTTATGTCACGTAGACAATTTTTATATTAGCAAAGCTAAATAATGATGTTTACTCAGTAATTGCTTAAAGAATGAGTGAATTCGTGGTGAAAAATAGAAGATGTTGCGTAGAACAGTTCTTAGAAACATTTGATAGATAAAGGAAGCAGAAAGTAGAAAGTAAACTGAAGGTGTGTGTATAAATTATGCTTCTCAAAGAGAGAGAACTGTCATCACATAAAGTCAGGAATATATCCTGTTACTAACTTGTTTAATATAGTCTCTTGAATGACACAGATGGCCAGATTCCAATTTTATAAAGTATGTTTTTTTCATACATTAACTTCTGTTTATATCACTAAGAATAACAAGATAGCTTAGTTAACATAATTAACACAAGCTTACCATCTCTACCTCCTTTTCAGAACCCAGAGAAAAGTTGAAAATTATTACATGAAAGAAAAAAAAAAGAAGAGGAAAAAGAAAAACTCCTTCAGAGTTCAGACTGAGTATCTTTCCATAGAAAATTATATAGCCGCACAATTAAAATGAAATACTAATTGTAACAAGGCAAGATGGTGGCTGCAGAATATAATTCAAACATAATAGATTTTCTAGTGCCTTCCTTTAAACTAAAGAGGAATGCCCCTTCAGCCAATAAAGTAAATTTCTCATCTTCAAATGGATACTTTATCCTCATTCAGGCTGATGTTACAGCGACATCATGAATTTCTCAGACAGCTTTCTGAATCAGCAGAGTATTTCAGAGGACACTGGCTGCTAAGAGCCAAGTCGTGATATTTTTATAGAGCCTTAAAGTAGTTGATGAAACATTTCGTTTTGGGTCGAGGATGCTTTTGCTCCAGCCACCTTGGAAAGCAGAAGGGCTGAGCCAGTTGAGAAGAAAGGAAATGAGTGTACTGCATCAGCCAAACTTGAGATTATGCAGTTGTGCAGGTCAACATGTTCAACTGTTTTCCTTTTAGTATTCATGACTGTAATTCTTATCTCCAAGGATCTTGAACACTAATATTTTATGAAATATCATCCTTTGCTTTAATGTGCCTTTGAAAACTTATTAACTAATTTGCTCATGGTAAGTCTTGAGATATAAAGAAGCTAGTTTCCTTGTTATGTAAATAGCATTTAAAAATAAAATTAAGAAAAAATATATACTTCCAAAGCAAGCTTGCAGCTAATGTTCCGAGTGCTTCCCTGAGCTGGAGATGGGCTCAAGGCTAATAATTACGTAAGAAAGCAGCCTCATTCCCACTCTATATAATGACAACTCACATGATATTATACAACATCCAACACCCGATTATCTGTACCCAAGATGAGGACCCCTCTCTCTTTACTTGTTCTGTTTATTTTTAAAGTATCTGTGAGTGGTTTCAGAGGGTAAAACTGAGACATAAGTCTGACTCAACATCACAAATAAGTTAATATAGATTGATCTCCCAAGAAACTATCATTTATCATCTATCTTCTTTTTTTGATAAATATGTCATAATGTTGTAGTTTTTAATTTTATCAAACAATATATATAAGAATGTATGTAAATGTTACACATAGAATGATACTGACAAACTCCTATCCAAACTAATCAAACGGCAGAGAGAGAACATGCAAATTATTAAGATCAGAAATAAAAAGGGAAACATGATGATGTCCAGGCCTGAGCTGTTGCTAAGAGTCATGTCTGATTCCATGGTCCTCCTGCAACAAGGGTCTGTGTTGATTTCCATAGCCTATGCTACCACAGGAGTCCAATGAGAACCCAGTGGTGAAATCTGAGCGCCATGTTGAGTCAGACCTTTGCTTCACCGGCATACTGGACACTGCACCAGGAGGGATGGCCCCATCCCTTATGGGACAATTGACGCCACCCTTGGGAGAGATGGCCCAACTCCTCACCATGGTTATGACATGGTGACATGGGCCTAGGAAAGCTGGCTCTAGGAGTTTGGTCCCAGTGGCCCAGACTAACCAGCTCAGCTACCATCCAGGCCTATATCCTAGACCTTCAATTTACACACCCTAACATTTACCCTATCATTGACCTATTGGAACAGAATCTCCATGACTCTAGGCAACAGCATGATGTTTGAGAGGAATTTTACTTTATGTACAGTGATGATGGTTTCCAAAGACTCGAGGACTTGAACAAGACCAATGACTCATTGTAATGAATATTCATGGGTGGGGCTGATTGAATAACATAGCATTAATGTGGGATTCACCTCTGTATGCTTTGAATATGTTTTATTAGCATTGGTTAATAAAGAAGCTGCTTTGACCCAGGGCGGGGGAAAATATAGTTAGGTCAAAAATCCAAGCAGAGATAGAGGAGGAAAGAAAGATGTGTCAAGGATATACAACATAGCAGCCAAAAGAGGAAGACTCCATGTAACTCCTGAAGCTGAAAGACACCAGAAACTTACTGGTAAGCCACAGCCTCGTGGTAATACACAGATTAATAGAAATGGGTTAATTTAAGAAGTAAGAGCTAGGTAGAAATATGCCTGAGCCATTGGCCAAACTGTCTTGTAATTAATATAGTGTCTGTGGGATTCTTTGAGACTGAATGAGTGTAGGACCAGGCAGGAAAGAAACTTCTGCTTACAAATGGCACCCAAACATTTGGCAAGTATATCCACATAAAAACCTATGGAAGCTTAAAAAGGGGGATGCTTCTAGACCCACAAAAATGGGAATCAATTAGAGCTTCTTGGTATCTTCATATTTTCAGATGGGCTCTGTTTGCTAATGGCAAGGAGAGGCATAGATCCTTTAAGAGAAGGCTTTCTGACTCAGCATTGGCAGCAAAAAATTGTGTGGCCCCTTTAAGAGACAGCATTCTGGTTGGTACTGATGGCACAAAGGGCTCCAATGCCCTACACTGGGTACCATATCTTGCTACAGATATTTTTCTGTCCTGCTGGTCCCTCTGGACTGGGCATTTTGCACCTTTCTGTTCCTGAAGACTTTTATAAAATAACCACTCTGAGACTTAATATTAATTACACACTCTTTGGCCTATAAACTCAGGCTACTTGTTAACTAACGATTACATTGTAAGGGTTGGACACACCACAACTCCCAAGGCCATCAGAATGAATAAAGAAGTGTTGAAGAGGTGATTAAAAAGGGAGAGCAAAATATTTTTGTTTTATTGTTTGTTTGTTTGTTTTGTTTTTAATTAATTTGGGGGAGGTTCTTTTGGAGGCAGGATGCTTCAGGCAAGAGGGACAGATATGGAAGGCCTGGGAGCTGAGGAGGATTGAGCTGCAAGATATAAAATTCTTAAAGAATCAATAAAGAATTATATTATTTTTTTTTAAAAAAGAGTAGCTTGTTTGCCCAGTAAGGCTCCCTTGGTGAAAATTAAATTTTCATTTGCAAGTGGTTATCAATTAGAGATTGATTCTGGATAAGGGATGAGGAAGGGAGCATATGTCCATTTGTTTTAGCTATAGGGTCACATCTGGTATGAACTCATACAGGCCTTGTGCATGCTGCCACAATTTCACTGACTTCATATAGGCATTTCCTGCTATGTCTAGAAAGCCTTTTATCCTTTGTGTCCTTCATTTCCTCTGGCTCTTAAACTCTTTCCACTTCCACTTCTGTAGGGTTCTCTAAGCCTGGAAGGGGGTAATTTAATACATTTAGGGTTGAATATATCAAGGTTTCTCACTTTGCATATTGTCTGGCCATGGGTTTCTATATTTGTACTCATATGCTTCAGAAAGAAGATTCTCTAATGAGGGCTAAGGAAGGTACACATTCATAACTAAAAAAGAAGGCAATTATGAGTCATATTTATTGGCACATTTGTTGTTGTGTTGTTTTGTTATTTAGAGCAGTATTGGTTTTACCCTGGGTCCTTGGGTTATCTACTTTCAGGTTCTTGATCACCTAGGCAGCAAGGGTTATGGGTTCCATCTCATGAAGTGGGCCTTAAGCCAACACAGATATTCATCGGTTACTCCTGCATGTGTGCCACCATTGCTCTAGCCTGTCTTGCAGATAGGACACCATTGTTGATCAAAAGGTTTGTAGCTGGGTTGCAGATTACATTTCTTCTTTGACAGTATGAAAAGTCCTTTACAGTACTAAGAAAACTATATTGTAGAGGTGGAGGCTTATGTAGACCCAGATCAACTTTTTTGTGTTCCATGAGTTGTGTATGTATGATTGTCTGCAATAGAGCTCTGCTATCAGATTGGAGAGAGCAACCTATAATATCAGTAACAGCCTTGGTTGTTGAGAGTTCCAATGAGACTCCTTTGACAAACAACTCAATTAGATGTAAACCAAGGCCAGTACTGGAATCTTCATTTAGTGACAAGAAACGTTTAATTTGGGGGATCTGTCTCCCTGTCATTTAGCCATTTCTAGATTGCCTTCATTTATGTATCTATTTTCAGATAATTATACTGTTTTGGGTTTTCATACTACCTTTAAATGTCCTTTAATTTTAGCTTTTGCTCCCTATATTCCTTCCCTTATTTTCTTCTTCCCTCCCCCTCTCCACATGATCCTCCTGTTCCAGTCTTCCCACTACCACCATTCATTCATAACTATCTATTCCTTTTCTAGTGGGAAGGATCTACTCTCTTTAGCCCCTTATTCTATACTTATCCCCCATGGTTCTATGGATTTTAACTTGTTAATCATTGACTTAACTGTTAATATCCACATATAAGCAAATATATACTCTATTTGTCTTTATGAGTTTAGGTTTACCTTATTCAGGATTTTTTTTCCTAGTTCCATCTATTTACCTGTGAATTTCATGATTGCATCTTTCTAAAGTCTGGATAATATTCAATTGCAAATATGTACCATATTTTCTTTATCTATTCTTCAGTTGAGGGACATCTAGGTTAATTTCAATTTCTGGCTGTTACAAATAGAGCATCAATGAGCATGGTTGAGCAAGTGTCCATGTGGTAGGATGAAACATCCTTTGGGTATATGTCCAAGAGTAGCATTGCTATGTCTTGTGATAGATCAATTCCCGTCTTCCTGAGGAACTGCCACACTGATTTCCATAATGGCCATGGAAGTTTGCATTCCCAGTAGCCATGAATGAAAGTTCCCACTACTCTAAATCATCACCAGCATAAGCAATCATTTGTTTTATTGATCTTAGCAGTTCTGAAATCTCAAAGTAATTTTGATTTTCATTTTTGTGGTCTATATTTAATAACTAAACATTTAATAAGTTCACAAGCTAGTCCTTAAAAGCATTCGTTAATAAACTTCAGCTCCAACAATAAATATATGAGTTAAGAGTAGTGGTTTCTACATTCTTATTCTGTTCTTAAGTAACCATGTGAGTTTACTAAAAGTAAACATCTAAAAGAATATACTTATTGGTTGTCAGCTGGCTTTAAATTCAATTGATTCAATTTAAGAAAGACACTTGGCAAGTAGAGATTATCCAAAGGTATTTCTAGGTAAATAGAAAAAGTGGTCTTGCAAAAGATCTGGAAGGACTTAGGAGTGTTAAGTAATATGCTCAAAATATAGACTTAAATTTTAAAAAATGATTTAAATAATTTATAATATATTTGATGTGGGAGGTCCTTTTGTCTGTATTTTGAATTTTTGTAAAGATCCTTTCCTAAAAGATAATTATCATGGAGCATTATCTGGGTAGGCCAGGGCCATAAGAGTACTGTAGCTCAGACTGGATAGAGAAAAGTCGTACAGCCATAAGATTTAGCTTGTCCTCTGTCACTAATTTTCTTCATAATTCCAAAAATGTTTTAACGATAGCTCGTTATAATAACCTGATAGTCCTTTAGGAACTATTTTTATGCTTTGCATATATTTCAGATACTTATATCTGGTTGTTTACCAAGTTAAATTTTCTTCAGTGGTTTTGTATGCAAAAATTGGCATGGCATATTCCCCTTATCTGAAATCTTCTGACTATCAATTAATTATTTGTTGATAGATTTTTTTAAAGTTTATTTGTTTTGAAATTATAAAGTAATTAAAACTGCTACAAATGTGTAAATATTGCTTGGCCTTAGAAAAATTTTCAAGTTTCTTCCTGGACAAATTCATAACTAGCTTGAGTTCTCTTGTTGCTTTATATAAATCAGCTATTAGATCTTCATTTCTATTACTTACTTGGAGTTTTTATTCCTCCTTGTAAACAGCTTTCATTAAACTAATTAAGACTTTGCAATAACTTTTAATCTCTGGCACGGAAAAAGCTAATGAATATTGTTTCTTGTTTGGAGACAAAACAGAATAGCTTTTATTTATGGGGACAGAAATCTAAATCTGACAAATGATTCTGCAATGTTTTTAAAGGTAGAAATGATTCTCTCCTTTACTTCAGGATGGGCACAACCTTGGTTTGTTTTGCTCTTTTGTCAAACATCACTATATGATGAGGTCGTACCAACCTCTTGCTGTAAGCACAACAAAGGTGTTTTAGCTTTAACAGTATAATATGCATTTAGCATATCTATTATATGCATGTAATGGTAGTAAACATCTCTCAAACTCTCTGAAAATGCAAAGAACACTTCCTGAAAGGTTTGCTCCTAGCCACGGTATAAATATTGCTCTAGAAACCTGTGTGCATTCACAACGTTGGGAAGAGATAAACATTGTAATCAGTTTCATGAAGATACATTTGTATACATCACTGCTATCAATCAAACTAGTGACCAATTATGAAACTGCCTGGAGAAATTTAACATTTTCAAAGAGAAAAACTTAAAACTACCTGTTGCTTATAGAAATGTATTAGCGATCAGATCAACTTTCTAATACATTTCATTGAATTCATCTGCATTAAGTAAACATATTTGACATTATCTAGATCATTTGTTACCATCTGAAAAGTCAATGTGACCATCATTTGTGTCCTTCTGTGTCCTCTGTCTTTCTCTTTGGCCCATTTTATTTGCAACTTCAAAAGTCCCTTACCTTAGAAATATTCTAATTTCTCCTAAAGATGCAGTTTTTTCCTAACTTTGATGTTTTATTAAAAAGCATTAGGACTGAAAATGTAATGAAGTGAGATTCATAATGCCCTGCTTTTAAAGTTACCTTGTTCACTTTGTGCATTGAATTTCAATCAAAAGTAGGTAATATTGTATTTCATACACATCTAAGTTCATGATAGTTGTCATGAAATGCAGCTCATGTTAAATTAATAGTGTATTTAGTAAGTGAAAAATGGAATATCCTTTCAAGGGAGTTGATGTGAAAGAATTTTTTTAAATGTAACTTGCTCTTTGAAAGATTATTAGATACTTTAATAGGGGCTGTGAGTGATGCAGAATGAGAAACTTCTAACTAAAATGGTTCTATGTCATTCTCTGAAAAACTTTGCCCACATACCCACTGATTAGTTTAATCCTATACCTGTTTGTATTCTTTTAAACAAGGGATCTGGTGTCACCAGTTACTCCAGTGTAAGACTGTACTTATCAAGTATTTCCTCATTTAAAATGAAAAGATTTTGAAGAAAACAGTTTTTTTTAAATGATTTCCTCCACCAGACACCCCAGGGTTTTCCTTCATATTTAAACAAGCTTCTCATGTCTGTGAGTAATGTCACTTCAGCGCAAACCATTAGTTAAGGCCTATAAAGTGACAAGCTCACCATGGAACTATTTCTTTTTTAACAAATAAAGTGTCTAAAAACTCCATGATCACTGATGTTTCGGTGATTATGCATTCTTAGCAAATCTATATGAATTCAGCTTTAAGAAAATTGTGTCCCTGAATTTAAATGTCAATGTTTAGAGAGCGACTAAACTAAATTTGTGTAGAGCAAAAAAGAGAATTTAGCTTCCTCCAAACAGATGTAAATTTGCACAGAAATGATACGTATTTTCCCTCGGTTTTTGATGGATTATATGGTATCCCTTTATCAGTATCTTAGAAAGAAAGACAAAATAGAATATAATGAATATTCATTTGAAGAGTATGAGCATCTCAGTTACCTTTTTTTTAAAGGACTCACCATTTAGAGCACTGTTCTGTAGAAAATCCTAGAGACATGAAGACATTTCAATGTGAGCTACACAGTTGTGTTGTAAGCACCTGACTGCTTCAAGTTTTTCACTTTGTTCACTAATTTTATATAATTAGATTAGCTGAATAATTCAGGTTTTATTATGCACTTATCAAAGCTCTGCTTATCGTCTATTAAAAATAATGGGACAAACAAAGTTCCTTTTACTTACAGAAGGTGTTCTAATGAACAAGAGAAATAATAAAAGGGGAGAAACGAGAGGGAGGGGGAGAAAGGGGGAATCTAAGTGCAACTCAATCATGCCTAACATAAGGAAACAAACAACATGCAGGAAATATGAATTCACATAGTAGAGACATGTTTTCAGGTTCGTATGATTTTCTGGTAGATGCTAACAGAAATTTTGTCTCTAATAATAACTACGATGTAATTACCGATTGAATGTCACTATCTCAACTGCCCCTTCCAGACTCAGATCAGTCAGAAAAACTTCCATTTGTTGCCATTATGTAACTGGGTTCAGCCCTTGGGAAATCTGGAAGAAAAATCCAGAGTCCAAATAGCTATTTGACCCACAAATCTAAGCAAGTCCTGGCAGAAATCAGTTTCTCTTCATTCACTTGTACATGACAACCTGTATTTTAAATGTTTTTCTTCCATTTTTTTTAACCGAATGCAGTAGCTTGAATATAATTGACTTGATAATATCATAGGGAGTGGTACTATTAGGAGGTGTGACTTTGTTGGAATAGGTGTGGCCTTGTTGGATAAAGTGTGTCACTGTGGAGAAAATGCTGAGGTGTCATATATGCCCAAGCCACTTTCAGTGCTACAGGCCACTTCCTGTTACCTTCTGATCAAGATTCAGCCAACATCATGTCTGCTTAGATGCTGTCATGCTTCTAGCTGTGACTGAACCTCTCCATTGTAAATGAGCCAGGCCAATGAAATGTTTTCCTTTATAAGAGTTGCTGTTGTCATGGTGTCTCTTCACAGCAATAGAAACCACAAGTCACCTAAATTTTTTCTTTCATAAATACTTCTGTTATAAAATTGTCACTGAAATAGCATCTTCATCTTAACATAGTGTTTGTCTCTTAATTTGTCATCCATAAAACTTCTGTAAATCTAATCTGCCTTCAAACTATTGGAATAGTTTTTTCTATTAAGATTATTTTTCCTCAAATGGATATGTTTCTGAACTATTTTTGTTATGAAAGTCGGAAATAAATGTTATATTATATTATATATCATAAATATTATGCTATCATAAATGCACCCCATATTTTCTTGTAGAAATGCCTCCACTCAGATCTGTGAGTTCTGTTATACATCGTAAGATACAAATATGTAACACATGAAGAAATCACAAGCTGGTTTTCCCTCTACACACAAACTGTCATATATTTATACTTCCAAAATAATCACCATTTTCTTAAAATCCTTGTATGTGAGCACTCATCCACTGCAAAATATACTTGCTCCCTTTTTACTATTGCCAATTACTTAATGAATGCTGAGAGTCACAGAAAGGTACTAGTTTCTTTGCCTCGTGATCTGAGAAATCTATACAATGGATTAGAGCAGATTTTTCCTTCCTTCCTTCCTTCCTTCCTTCCTTCCTTCCTTCCTTCCTTCCTTCCTTCCTTCCTGCCTGCCTGCCTTCCCTCCTTCCCTCCTTCCCTCCTTCCTCTTTCTTCTTTCTTTCTTTCTTTCTTTCTTTCTTTCTTTCTTTCTTTTTCTCTTATACAATACATCCTGACAACGGTTTACCTTCCCTTCAGTTCTTCCCATCCCCCTCCCCACACACTTTCCCTTTCTCCAGATTCACTACTCTTCCATTTCCCTTCAAAATGATAAGGCCTCCCAGGGATATCAACCAAATATGCTATAATAAGATGAAATAAAACTAGGCACAAACGCTCATATCAAGGCTGGTGAGGCAACCCACCAGCAAGTAAAAGAGTCAGAGCCACCCCCACTCCCACGAGAACACCAAGCTACTAGTCTTACTGCAACTCGATATGCCTTGTTTTGTAAATATCTTTTTCTGAAAAGAAATGGCAGAGGAAGATGGTGGAGGGTGAGCAGCAGGGAGATGGAGCAGAGGGACTGAAAAGAGGTAGGGGAATCTGAGGTCAGAAAGTAAAATAAATAAATATTGAAAAGAAAAGAAAAAAGAACTCCAAGCTACACAACCATACAGAGGACCTAGTACAGACCCATGTAGGCTCCATGATTGCCACTTTCTTTTCTGTGGGGTTTTATGAGTTCTGCTCAGTTGATTCTGTTGGCTTGTTCTCCTGGTATTCTCAATCCCTCTGGCTCCTACACTTCTTCCCCCTCTTCTTCAGGGTTTTGTGAGCTCTGCCTGATGATAGGCTGTATGTCTCTGTATCTGTTCTCATCAGATGCCAGAGGAAGACTCTCTGATGACAATTGGACCAAGACCTGAGTGTATTTGTTTTTCTGGATATGAGTTGCCTCATTCAGAATGACTTTTTCTAGTTCTATCTATTTGTCTGAAAATTTCATGATGTTATTTTTAACAATCAAATAATACTCCATTGTGTAAATACATCACATTTCTTTATCAGGTCATCTGTTGGGGACACTTAGGCTGTTTCCAGTTTCAGGCTATTATCAATAAATCTGCAATAAATATAGTTGAATAATTGACCATATGGTAGGATGGAACATCTTTTGGGTTTATGCCCAAGAGTTGTATAACTGGGTCTTGATTATCAATTTTCTGAAGAACTGCCATATTTATTTTCATGGTGGCTTTACAAGTTTACATTCCTACCAGCAATATGGGAGTGTTCCTCTTGCTCCACATTCTTTCCTGAATGAGCTATCACTTGTGTTTTTGATCTTGGCCATTCTGACAGTGGTAAGATGGAATTTCAAAATAGTTTTGATTTGTAGCTCCCTGATGGTTAAAGATGCTAATGGAGCATTAGAATTAACATAGTCAAAAACAGTCAGCCTCCAAAAGCAATCTAGAGATTCAACACAATGCCCATCAAAATTCTAACACAATTCTTTACAGATCTTGAAAGGAAATATTCAATTTCAATATGGAAAAAAAAACCTGTGAAGCTAAAACAGCCCTGAACATAAAATATCTTCCAGCGGCATTACCATCCCTGAGTGCAAGTTGCGCCACAGAGCAATGGTAGTAAAAACTGCATAGTATTGACACTAAAACAGACACATTGATCAATGAAATCAAATTAAAGACCCAGGCATGAATGCACACATCTATGGACACCTGATTTTTTTGATAAAGAAGTCAGAAACATACAACAGAAAAAAAAATAGAAAGCAAGCATCTTCAACAAATAGTGCTGGTCTAACTGAATGTATGCATGTAGAAGAACGCAGGAAGATCCATAATTATCACCCTGCACAAATAAACATTTCTATATGGTGGGAGGAGAGAACATGAACTCATTAGCACAGGAGATAGCTTTCTTAACAGAATACTAAAAGTATAGGCACTAAGATGAAAAATTCATAAACGGAACCTCAAGAAACAGAAAAGCTTTTTGTAAGGCAAAGGACACCATCAATAGGACAAAATGACATTATAATGTGAAAAAAATTTCACCAACTCCACATTCAATAAAGAGCTAATTTTCAAAATAGGTGAAAAACTCAAGAAACTAGACATCAACAAACCAAATAATCCCATTAAAAATGGGCTACAGATTTAAACAGATCATTTTCACTAGAGGACTCTCAAATAACTGAGAAACAGAGCAGTTACTTTAACAAGTAAATCTATATGTGATGAGTAAGAAAGAATGCTCAGTGCTTTGAAAACAAATGATAATAATTCGAAGATCGGCCTTAAATTATAGACTAAGGAAGGAGATTAGTTCTTTTACTTAGGTAAGGGCTGCAGAAGAAGAAAAAGGTTATCTTTAAGGCCATGTTCCAGGTGGGCTGTGCCACACTGAGACCCTTGGAAACAAGAAAATACAGAGTTGCTGGCTTAAAAATCATTCTGAGTTTTAAGAGAGCAATAAAGGATCATTAAACAAATGTAAATGGCCTTGATCTTAGATCCGCGTGATTGCACTCATAGCTGATCTATGAAGTTAGCCCTGTGTCTAGGAAGTATTCATGGAAATGTGTCAAATACACTTTATTATTCAATGAAGGCAGTGTCGTCACGTAACCCCAGAGTCAGCACTGCACACGTGTGTCTAGAGGAACATCCAGTGCCCACAAAACCCCAGAGTCAGCACTACACACCTGTGTCTACAGGAACATCCACTTCTATCACATAACCCGAGAGACAGCACTGCACACGTGAGTCTAGAGAAATATCTACTGCACATGTATGTCTACAGGAACATCCAGGAAA
>NC_022009.1:76687952-76705565 GCF_000317375.1 Microtus ochrogaster
GGACAATGAGGACTACTGAGAACTCAAATGTAGTTTTCTAAAGCATCTTTTTAGACAACAAAACGTCTAAATCTTAAAAGTGTAGTTTTTTTTTTTTCCTTCAGAAAGTTCTATCTTTTGTCTCAGATAATGGACTATATGTATTTTATTATATTTTTTAATTAGTGTACCAAGATTTAGTGTCATTGTAACATTTTGAATCACAGAAGAGTGTTTTATTGATCTCTTCCTCCTTCCCTGTGTCGCCCACCACCATTCTTCCCCTTAGCTTCCCTTTGGCTTTGATGGTCCCACATGTTCGATTAACCCCACCCTTTCTCAAAACCGCTTTCTCCCCTCTCATGGTTTCCTTTTCTAATTTTATGACCTATAACCATTCTCACATCCAAATATATTCATGTACATAAACATTAAAATCTGGGATCCATTATGTGGAAAAATACATGGTATGTATTGTATCCCTTTAATATTATAGCTTCCAGATATATCAATTTCTGAAGAATTCATAATTTCATTTTTATGACTAAGTAAATCCCCACTGTGAATACGCTCCACATTTTCATACCCATTCATCTCTTGATGGACACTGGGTTCCGTTTCCTGACTGTTGTGATTAGAGCAGCAATAAATATAGACATGCAAGTGTCTCTGGTCACATTGTAGTTTTAGTCTTAATTTTCTGAGAAACCTCCCTAGTAGTTCCTATAAATAATTGATAAGTAATTGTACTGGTTTATCCATACACCAGCAGTGAATGAGGGCTCTTCTTTTTCCCACATCCTCCCCAGAATTTACTGCCACTTGCGTACTTGCTGACAGCCATTCTGGATGCAATCTCACAGCTTTTCTCTAGCAGCTGTGGATGTTGAACACATTCATTGTTTGTTTCTAAGGAAGCATTTGAAGCTCGTTTTTTATTGTTTGAGAAATTCATACGTTTATATAATACATTTTGATAAAATTCACCCACCTTTTCCTCCACCTCAATTCTTCCCCTATCTCAGGCACCACATTTTTCTTTCAACCTTATGTGTGGCTCTCTTTTATAAAACCCCTGAGACATTTGAGAATGTCTGCTTCTTACACCACTAAAGTAAGGGTGACCTCACAAAGACCACATTCCCAAAGAAAACAGACTCTTCCCATACCCAACCATCAATTGTCCATGGCCCCTCCACTGGAAATGGGAATTCCTGAGCCCCTTCCCTATGAATGATTGCATTTGGATGGCTTGATTTCACGCAGGTCTTAGGCATTCAGTCCCAGCTATGGTGAGTTCATGTGTACAACTGCAGTGTCGTCTCCAGAAAACACTGGTGATGTCTACCACCTCTGGTTCTAACAAGTTCTTTGTCCTGTCCCCTCTTCCACAATGACCCCTGAGTCTTAGGGAGAAGGGTGTGATATAAATGTCCCATCTAGAGATTGTTAGTGTTAAGTTGGGAGCATAGACCCCAGCCCCCAGGCCTGAGAGCTGTATTGGTCTAGACTCCATATCCTAGCATGCAAGGTCCTGATCCATGCCTGGGGGGGGCAGGGGCAGGACCACTCCCACAGAGTATTTAAGTGAACTCCCAAAAGAGGATCACATGGTCCCTTTTCCTTCCTCCTGGTGGTTGCATTCATGGCCTCCCGGTTCCCCTTCGGGGCTACCTGAGAGCACAGGAATCCTATTAAACCTGGATATTTCTTAATTTGGCTTGTTTTGATTTGGTCTGATTGGGAATTTGCATTGGCAGAGAGCCCTCGTTAGGAAAAATTCCTAACAATTATATTCCACAATCTATTATTCTATGCACATTGATTAGTTATCAATCTCTATATTAGCTGTAATTTATGACAGAAAGGTGGCTTTGATGAAGGCTGAGAAATGCACTATATATTGGTATAAAGATAATAATATTTTTGTGCTATTTAAATTTCTTCTGAGAGTTGTCTCTCAGATCACTAGTCCACTCATTCACTGTCACTTTTGTTGTTTAATTCCTGTAGTTCTTCATAGAATATTTCAAGCTCCTGTCTGAAGGACAGGTAGTAAGGTTTTCTACCAATCTATAGCCTACCTGCTTGTTCCACTCAGTTTCCTTTTCTGCGAAGTAGGTTTTACACATCCCGTTTATCAATTCTTGGAACCATTCATGCTCTTTTGGAGTTGTGATGAGCTATTTCTTGACAATTCCTGTATCTTGAACATCCCCCCTATGTTTTCTTTTCACAATTCAGCATCCAGGGTTTTGAATTAAAATATATAACCCATTTGGAATTTCTGTCTTGCAGGATGATAGATATGAATCCAATTTCATTCTTTTGCAGTTAGGTAGTCCGTTTTGCCAACTCTATTTGGTGACTATACAGTGTTTTGTTGCAAAACTTGTTTGTGATAACTCTGTAAACTATTAAGTGGAGATAGCTGTGTATATTTATTTCTGGGTCTTTATTCAGGACCATTGTTTGTCGTGTGTGCTTTACACTTGTGCATTGCTGTCGTCGTCACTCTGGCTTTATGGAATAATTTGAGGTCAAGTATAATAATACACCAAGCAATGTTCATTATGCTAAACATCACTTTGACTACCTTTATCCTTTTCTGTTACATTTCTATACTCAGTTTGTAGTGAAGTTTAATAAAGTGGTTCAGAATTGACCTTTGAAACTCCTAACATCTGAGAGTAAGAACAAAGCCTGCAAAGCTACTCAGATACAGTGTGGGATACTTCTTCAGGAAAAAGATGCTCTCCATGGATAAGAAGCTCAGAGAATTAATCCAAAAAAAAGTAGAAAGAGGCCATAATCATAGAACTGACATACGCTTAGCTAAATTTCATTATTTCTGTAAGGTAGAGATTAGTATTTGTCTCTTGTCTATTTGAAGCAATGTGCTTATTAAATTCTACAGTCCTCATCTTGCAATTGTATGTTAAATTTGTGAGCATCAGATAATTTTCTTTTAGTTTAAATTTCTTTATATGCAGTGAAGTAAAAATACCTACTCACCTAGGCCTGACTTAAATGATGAAATGGTGGACTCTGAGCCAAAAGGACTAATGGAATTAAAATGGTGAAGAGTAGCGAGCATACCTTTCAGAAAGAAGCTTGGAAGACTGATCAGTGGTTAGAAACACTTGCTTCTCTCGCAAAGCACCAGGATTCACTTCTTAGAACACACATGGTGACTCCTAACCACTTGTAACTACAGTTCCATGAGATCCAATGACCTTTTTCTGTTCTTTGAGTGAACTGACATGCACGATGCGAATATAAACCCTAACCCTAATATGCAGGGTAAGCCCTCATACACAAAAATAAATACAATATTCTACTTTTAAAATTTAATGTTTTTCAATTCCTCATTCTAGAATTTGTCAATCTTGAAACATTTATTCCTGGAACTCAGATACCACTGTTTGAAAAATCCAAGCCACATGTATACGTTGCTGTTCCAATCGATCCCCTCAGTAAACATCTCACCATTAACTAAAATCAAATTTCAGCATATGAAAAGGCCATCTTAGAATTTCAAGTATAATAGAATGTGCTCTTAATGTGACCAAAGTCAACTTCCTAGCAAGCAAGTTAGCCCAGTCAACTCCATGAGTAATGAGAAATAGTCATTGTAAGCCATTAAATATTGAAGTGATTAATTATGCAAGATCGAAAGCTGAAATAAGAGTTGTCGTAATTAGGATTTCTATTGCTAGGATAAAAATTCCATGACCAAAAGTAATTTGGGAAGAAAAGTTTTATTCAGCTTATACATCCAGATCATGGTTCCTCATTGGAGGAAGTCAGGACAGGAACTGAAACAGGGTAGGAACCTGAAGACAGGAGCTGATGCAGAGCCATATAGGAGAGCTGCTTAGTGGCTTGTTCATCATGGCTTGCTCAACCTGCTTTCTTATAGAACCCAGGACTCCCACAATCCTTCCACAATAAACTGAACCTTCCCCCATGGATCACTAATTGAGAAAATGCCTTACAGCTGCATCTCATGGGTTCCTTTCTTTCTGATGATTCTAACTTGTGTCATGTTAACACACAAAACCAGTCAGTGCTGTCATAACTTGTAAGTCAATGGAAGAGAGAAAAGTCATGGATCTGATTGCAAATGAAATATCATCTAATAATATAAAATTAAATGTGGCCTTAACAAACTGATAAACAATGAAAGATCATGAGACGAGGAAGAGTCAATAGGAATAGGTTAACTTGAGAAGCCAAGAAAGTTAGTATGGTGTCAAGGATTTCTCTTTATCTCTCTCTCTCTCTCTCTCTCTCTCTCTCTCTCTCTCTCTCTCTCTCTCTCTCTCCTCTCTGTGTCAGTGTATGTGTGTGTTAGTATGTGAGAGAGACAGGGAGAGATAGAGAGAGAGATGGAAATATACATGAGAGAGACAAAGAAGTGATAAAAAGTTTAAATTACCTTTAAATGATGGTGAGAAATAAAGAACTGTAAAGGTCAGCACAAGAGAAAAGTGTGTGTAATATTTTACTCTCTCCAGAAAGGATCCTAAAACCACATAACATCCATTTGGGCACTAATTTATGTCCATTGTTGAAACACACAGTAACCTCAAAAGAACATTTGCTATAAAACTGACTTCTTAATAACTAAACTGCATCATGGGGCTGAAGGAAATCATTTACTGATGTAGCAAAGTGGGATTGTTAAGATGCATGGGCTAAATCTACAAAACAAATGTAATCGTTAGATTTTATACATCAAAAGGCACATTTCTTAACTTCTATGCAGTTTCTTCATTTTCTGATAAGCATTAAATTGGCTTTTTTTTTTGGTAGATCCTCTTTCATTTAATGTAGTGTTTCATTGATGTGAAAGAGTATAGAAAATGTTCACTTGACAAGTTCCCAAGAACTATGTATACTTATGGGTAGAATTCAATAACACCGTACTCAAATATATGTCTTTTCAACAATGAGTTCACCCCCGTGCAGAAGGTCCCCTTGTGAATAGAATGTGATATACTCTAATTATGTTTTTGAAACAGTTTCCATATTCAAATGAGATCAAAGTACAGTAAAGAAAAATGGCACCAGTGAGAAAGCATAATTTTTAGACTAGGGAATTGGGACACAGTGTCAGGAGAATTTCCTTTGGACATCTTGTAGCTGATTTAGAAATCCATCCCTATCCAGTTACCCTAGTGCTCTCTGAGAAACCATGAGGAAAATGCTGAAGATATGTTAAATAAAGGAAAATGTCGCATTAACAGCCAGGAAGTCCCTAGAGAAATCCAACTCGCTCATTCCTGGAAATATCTTGCAATCCAGATGATCAGGATGATTGCACTTATGTGAGTAGATCAGAGAGCAAACAAACACCTTTTCTCTGCATGGTTTGGCAGGAAAGTGTGCAAGGCTTGGTCATCAGTGCATGGTGCTTGTGGAAGGGAGCAGAGCCTTTCAGAGATGAGAAGTGAGATTGCTGAGGGAGCTGTTTTAAAATGGGGATATTTGAACTACCACTTCATCCTGCTCTCTTGGCTTTTCATCTACCATGAGGTGAAGAATTCATTTCTGCCATGTGCTCTCTCCACATGGTATTGAGCCACTACAGGCCCAAACAACAGAAAAGAACAACTGTGGACTCAAACTTCTGAAACCATGAGCCCAAATAAGAAACTGGATCCTAATACATGTGTTTTTAGGTAGTAAAGGAAAGCTAATGGACATAGCCCTGTTTTGAATGCCTAGTTTCCACGTAGTTAGAATTTGTCATTGAGGTAATTTTCTCACATATTTGACTTAGTTGTTAGAAAATAAGTGTGTTTGGCATTAACTTTTTTTGTGCAATTATCAAATAATATGCTGAGGCACTTGGCAAAAAAAATGACTCCATATTTCTATGTGAGCCTGGGATCTCAATGTTAGGTCAAAGTATTAAGCTGAAACAAATTAACAATAGTGACTAAAAGTATGTCTAGCTGCATTAATCCTATTAAATGCCAGGAACAGATACACACTTTGTTTTTTTTTTCCTGTTTTTACATTTCATACTCATCTGTTAATTCTCACAGGCATCAAAAAGTAAGAGAGAATTGCAGAAGTTCAGTAATTTCAAATGGCCCAGTGGAAAATCCTACTTCAAAACCCATGAGAGAAACCAAGATATTCTTCTAGGAATTTTGTCTAGTAGGAGACTACCAGGTGTGAAAAATGGCCAAATTAGTGATGAGAAAAAAATAAGAAATCTTCCTGACAGCATCTTCCACTTTCCAGTCTCTCATTTAAAGGAAAGCCTGTCTAAGGTCCTGGGTTATGACAAATGCAGGGTGCAGTATGAGGGTGCAGACTTAGGAATGCAATCCCTGTGAAGTAGGGCTTGGCTGATCTTGGAAACTCATGGTATTTTAACAGGATCAAATACCACGATCTAATACCATGACTAAGTGTGCTTTCTTGTGAGTGTGGGGCTCCTGAGGGCAGCAGGATGGAGGGTTGCTGTTACTTCTAGTCTCTCATTTCCAGATCCTGTTTTAAAGACCTGACTGAATCAAGTCATCCAACAAATGACTTAAAACAAAGCAAATGATTAAGAATTTTAACTGCAGATAGCAAATACCTTTAATTCTACCGTATAATCTAATCACTCAGGAGACATCTGTTGCATTTACAGCCCCAAGACTTCACAGCCATTGGGAACTCAGTCCATGGGGAAACTTTCAAGGAAAGAATATCTATTAAGAGCCAAAAGGAGGCCAAAACATAATCAAGGAACTTGGGCTCAACCACAGCCAGAGTCCAAAGAAAAAAACATACAATCCATGTTTGTGCTCTTCAAGTTGTTCCATGAAGACAAATAAGTTCATTTCAGAATGACAAAATAAATCCCAATTATGTTCTTTTACTTACTGATAAACGTTCGGAGCAGTGAGACCCCAGATCCTGAATTTCTTGTAATCCCCTGATCTGAGTGCCTACAGTTGCTCTGAGCACGAGACCTTCAGGAGTTCCTGATGGCAGGAGAGTGGTTTCTGATGGGTTTGCCTGGGGGGTGGCTATCTCTATATAATCTGCCCCTGAACACAATAAAGGGGCATTCTCGGGGAATTCAAGAATGACCCGTGTCGCTGTCTCTCTGTCTGTGTGTGTTTGTGTATTTTAACCCCCTTGCCCGAAGCTCGCGAACTGGGTGCCAGCGCACAGAGCACAGACACAGGGCCGCGGTGCGCGGCAGATGAACCTCTAAACCAAACCTAAAATGGACATGGAAGGAAACAACAATTTTTTTCTGATCATTAATTACAGTCTGAATAATCCTTTTAAATGATCTATTTATAAATATTAAACATAAAAATAGCAAATAAGATGTAAGGTGAAGACTGGGCAGGGGGTAAAATATTATTTAGTCATAACTAACTTTCCTAATTATGAAATAGAAATAGCATAGCCAGGGTTCTCTTGCTTCCTTTGTTGCATTAAATTGTTCACGGTACACTTTGGAATGAAAGCAGAGTTCCATCTCTGCATTCACAATGATGGGTTTAGCCTATTGATTTAAAAGTATTTTGCTTCTCTTTTCAGCAGGAAGTATGAGATCATTGCTGAAGCTCAAGTTCATGTATCTTGACAGAGCATCCTCTCCTCACCAGGTACGCAGTGCATGCTGTCAGTTTAAATTATTTATATTTCAGAGGAAAGAGAGAGCTGGGTGATTTACAGTCTTGTGGTAAAATATCACTCTGCCAAAAGCTGCCAGAAGACAACTGGACAAGGGTGGATCTTTTCTAACGGAGGGTCCTGGTGGAGTCTTCATCATGCAAAGCAGAAGTTTCTTTGGGAGAATTAGAACAACAGACCCATGTTTCAAATCTCTATGGGCATGTATGTACATCAAGCAACAAGGAAACATTTTAAACTGAGGCATGTTTTTATTCCAAAGGGCTGTGGGCTGTGGGAGGCACACGCTTAGTCTGAGCCTTGTGGACCATCCTGTTAGCCGTAGATTGTACAAATAGTCCAGTGGTAAAGGTCAGTCAGAGGTCCAATGTGACTTAGAATGCCATACTCGGGAAGGCAGACCACTTCGATTCATATCTCCATGTGGAGATCCATAATGTCCCAATTCTTAATTATCTAGTCTTTTGTTCATTAAAAAAAGAATGGCCAATAAAATGTCAGCCAAGCAACACACTGTTCATTCCTTTCAGGTTTGTCTTAAACCTATTGCACTAGGGCTACAGCTGAATCAATTTTTCATGAATAGCTACCCTGGTAGATTGCACCTCAAGCCAGTTCAGCTCCCCGGAGAATTTTAAAAAGAGATTTATCAACTAACAAGTAACACCTCGGGAGAAAGAAGCAGCGTTTTTAATTGCGTCGTGTGCTTGGTAATTGCAGGCAGGCACCTTCTTGAGGCGCTCACTGCCAGGAAGAGTGCTACTCCACTTGGCCCTGCCTAATTAATCCTGTGATACAAACCTTCTGGCTTCAATTTTCACATTTCTGTCTCTTTTTAGAGGTGATAATAAAACTAAAAATTTATGTTGGTTACTGTATGGGTATAACTGTGCCAGCGGAACACAAATAAAACCATATGGGCTAAGGAGCCCCGGCCCGCGCATGACTGCCTTCCCAGTGGCGGGAGGCATCGGGGCAAGTTTTGTGCTAACAAGGAAAGGTAAGGAAACTCAGGGGCAGGGAGGAAGAGCAGCTCACCCCTTCTTGTGAGTTTGCTCTATTAAGATGACTCACAGAAACATATGCTTTTTTTCCATTGACAGAAAAAAATACTCTCGAAATAGATGGGTACACTCTGAAAGCACCGTGGCTCAGTGGCTACGGATCACTAAACTGGGCTAGAGCTTGAGCTTTTAATGAGAGACAAATTCGGCAGCCTAGCCTTTAAAGACGCTGTCAGAGTGGCGCATGTGGGGTCTATTATCTTAATACTTACATATTAAGCTTTGGATAACGTATCAGTTAAGACATCGTCTAGGACACCAGCAGTGACCCTCCTGGAGCTGTGACCTAAATGGAACCCACGGATGTCATAGGCTGACTCTGTTGTCGGCACAGTTCAGCATGATTTTCTTTGGATGGTGGACTCTGATTTGTATCATGACATTAGCACTATATGACTCATAAAATGATCCATAGAAGGGGTGAGAGTAAAGGAGGTCTATGAGTAAAGTATACTTTGTCCGGTGCAAACTCTGTGCAGAAAACCGATAGATCAGTCCTGGTGATAGGATAGGATGTTAGTATCATTCAAAACAAAACATAAAACAAACATACTATCTAACATAAGATTGAGAATAGCATTGTTCCTGCATAATATTTGCTTTTCCAACTGCCAACTGCATGAGCCTAGTAATTTAAAGAGTAAAACACTGAAACCTGTCCAACGCTACACTTCCACAGCTCACACTGTCAGAAAAGAGGATCTTCCAGTACTGCATGCCGACTTCAGACTTCCACAGGCTGGATCATTTTCTTTTTTCAGTTTAACTTTCTTTTAACCTGAGTTTGTTTTTTATTTTCTACTATTTCCGATGAAATTTTTAAAAAATATGGGAGCCATCTGGTGGTCAACGGTTATATCTGTTTCTTAGAAATAAAGAGTTTATTAAATTGCTATTCTAGTTAATGTGATTAGTTCTTTTAGAAGAATTTTAACAATGATACTAAACCTCGGCCCCAAAGGTTTACTGAGGCAGATCTGACCCTGAGTGTTAAAGTGACCTTGAAGCGACCTTGTAAACGCTTTGTGTTCACCTTGCCTGCTACTCTGCACAAATATCAAGTGGCTTCCTTTTTGCAGATTTCATATGTGTTCCAGGATGTACTTTAAATCACATAGGAAGTTGAGAAAATACAAGAATGGTCTCACTTGCTTTATAACAGGTCACTTTGGTTCTTTTCAAATAAAGCAAGTGATTATTATAGGATATTCTTGAAGTGGGGAAGTGTTGGGAACCAAGTTCAAGGTTTTATAAATGCAGAGATAACGAGGGGAGTTGGGAACAGAAAGAATAAAATGAAAACTATATAAATGTCAAAATTCTGCCCAGTGGTGTATTAAAACAGGGCTGCCACCAATGCATAGTTCCTACAGAGCCCCAGTAAGATCTCCCCTTTTTAAACTACTGTGGAAAGTGTGTGTGTGTGTGTGTGTGTGTGTGTGTGTGTGTGCGCGTATGTGTGTGTGTGTATGTATGTGTGTGTGTACAACATAACTCTGGGTGGGTCGTGGATATATCACTCCATGGCCATCCTAAGCTGCTCTCCACCCAAAGGTTACGGGTATTTATAGTGAGAGTGTCATAGAGTTTTTGTTATCCACTTGGTTTATTGTCATTGAACCTTTTATAGGCAGCTGTTCTTTCAGCACTTTTAGAAATGTCCTCGGTGAGTCCAGGTAACGTCCAAGGTACTATCATTTCCCCCATTTAACTAATCAGGCATACGAGTCAGGGAGAAATCATGAAATGTCAGTAAGCATGAGCAACCTTGACCTAACCTCAGTTCCGACTCCATTTCTGTGCTGTTTATCTGTCATTCAAAAGTCAAATGACAGATGGCCATTCCAATCACTTGCAGCTTTCCCTTGCATCTAGCAAGGTAACTACAGCATCAATCAGTTTTGAATTAGCAGGTAACTTGCCAGCCTCACGAAGCCCACATCTGCTGCTCTTCTATCTCATGACATGGACATGAGTTTAGGGAGATACATCAAATTTCTGGAGGATTGTCACCTGTGCTTTTGTGTTCAGCCTGTCATTCTTTCTCTCTTCTAGAAAGAATGTTCTCCTGCATCCACACTCTGCTTTTCCTAACTCCAAATATTTTAGGTGATAAGGGCCTACAGTCATCCCAGTCCTCTAGGTATTAGTTATGTGATCCATGCATGGCCAAAGTGTCAGACAGAGAGAACAAGGGCAATGCCCAGCCAGGGCAAGCTGAAGCCTGCTCTGGGATTTATCTTGAGTTTGAGAAAAAGGTTGATGGCGGCTCTTTGCTGTCAGTTTCCATCAGTGTTAGACACACAATGCCACGTGTGCCCTAAAGATGCAAGAGAACAAAAAAGAGCAAAACAAGCACTCAGGGAGCGAGATATGAAAATGAGGACGCATGTTCAGTTGGCCCAGTCATCCCTCTAAGCTCTAAGCAGCAGATGCCTTGAGAACTTCTTTCAGGGTCCGAGCAACTGTGGACCCCTTTCCATCAACTCGTTGATGTCATTTGGTGGGTGTAGTTAATGCTGTTGTTTTATATTAAGTTAGTTTGACTTAAATTTTTATTTTTTTTTTACCCCAAGAAGCCACTATTCTATTATACAATTAAAAAATATTTGATCTCTACCTGGCAGGAAACAAGGACAAACATGGTTGGCCAATACTGTTGTGAGGGTGTGTTTTAAATGTAAACACTTTCCCAAGGAAAAGAGCCAATATGCCTGCGTATGGCAGAGAAGTGTGACACAAAGCACCAGACTGGTTTTGGCAAACACAAGGATGAGCCAACTTGAAAAAGCTCACAGCTTTAATCCCATTGCTTTCCAGTTTTGTTTCAATATCACCCTTTCATGTGTAAAACTGGACTTACCTGGATGTTTAAAGAATACCAACACCAAGAACACTTATGTACACCTTCCTGATTGTGATATGACCAATTCAGGCCCCAAACAATGCCTTTTGTAACTCTTTAATTTCGACAGAGACAGAAAAGTGGTAGAAGCCTCACAAGGAACACTGTACATTTGGATGAAACCAGAGCAAATTTAGTATGGTGAGTAAACAGACACAATGCATTAAGTTCTTCAACACACGCTTTCGAGTTAGACAACTAGAGTCTGGTTCCCTGCATTGCCGTGTGTAGAATGTATAAGTTTGTTAATTGCTCCAATTGTTCATTTCATTTAAAACAGACAAGAGATTACAGAAGTCTTGTTTGAGATTGGTGATATGATCTATGAAAAGAACCTGAAGAGATGCTCAATAAATGGTAAATATTGCTGCAGCTATTGGTATCATTAAAACTAGTACTGTTTCTTCTATATAAATTTTGTTGACTGAAACAATAAAATAAAACAAAGCAGAGAAAGCATATTTGACTGTCTACTTACCAGTTTTGCTTTTAAAGTGAAAACTCCTGGTTTTTTAATTTTTTCCTTTTATTGAAAATGGATTCTTCTCTCCCATGTATATTCTGATTAAAGTTACTTCTCTGTTCCCTCCAGTCCCTCCCCTTCAAATCCACTCCCTTTCTCCTCTCATTAGAAAAGAACGGGCTTTTAAGAGATAATATTAAAATATAACAAAACAAAATATAATGAGATTAAACAAGAACTATCATATTGAAGTTGGACATGACAAATCAACAGAGGGGAAAGGGTCAAAGAGAAGGCACAAGAATCAGAAAGTCACTCACTCACATTTTTAGGAACTGCATAAAAACACTAATCATAATATGTGTGTAGGGGATCTGGGGAAGACCCCTGCAGGGCCTGTGGACGCTGTGTGAGTCTCTCTGAGTTCATATGAGCTTTACCAATGTTTACTTAGAGGGCTTGCTTCCTTGAGTCCATCATCCCTTCTAGTTCTTATATTCTTTCTGCCTCCTCTTCCTCGGGTGCCCTAAGCTGTGGGTGGAGGGGTATGATGGAGACATCCCGTTTGGGGCTGAGTTTTCTAAGGACTCTCACTCTCTACATCACGTCTGTCTCTGGACCTCTGCATTTGTTCCCATCTGCTACATGAGAAAGCTTTTCTGATGGTGGCTGAGCAAGGACGGCGCTGATCTATGAGCATAGCTTTAGGAGTCATTTTATCACTATGTTTCCTTGATCTTTTTCTTTTTCTTTTTGTGAGACCAGTATTATTTGGTTATACTCCAGGTCCCTGGGCTCTTTCGTTCTGGTTCCTGGTCACCCAGCAGGGTCAGGCATGAGTTCCAAGTCATGGAGTGGGTCTTCAGTGAAATCAGTTATTGTTTGGTTAGTCCCACGAGCTTACAACTTTTCTCCCTTCCCTTTCCCCCCTTCAAACCCTACCATACATCCCTCACTGTTCTCCTCCAACTTCATGCCCTCTTTTTTCATCTATTGTTATTCCATACATATATGTATTTATATATGTTTTTAACATACATGCAAGCATTAAAAGTTAGGATCCCATAGGAGTAAGAACATGTCATTTTTGTTTTTCTGAGACTGAACAACCTACTTCATATAATGTGTTTCACCATCCACTTTCCTGTATATTTATAATTGTAATCTCTCTTAATAGCTACATAATACTCCATGTGTGTATATATCTATATTTTCAATACACACTGTAAGACACTTAGTTGGGTTTTATTCTCTTGCTGTTGGGAACAATGCAGCAGTGAACACGGATGTGTGAGTATCTCTGTGGAAGAATACAGCATCATTTCCGTATATACACAGAAGCAGTAGAACAGGGTCATATGGTAGGTGTATTTTTAAAATTTTGAGGAAACTCCCTAACCATTTCTAGAGTAGTTACAGTACCGTTCCACTATCCTCTGGTGGGTTTTCCTCATTTTATAGTGTTGCCAAAATTTCTTGTCATTTGTTCTTTTTATCATAACCATTTTGACTGGAGTATATTGAAATCTCAAAATTTTTGTAATTTACAATTCCTTAATGGCTAAGAGATTTTTTTTTAAAAAAAAAAATTGTTGGCCTTATATCAGCTCCTGTGTTCTCCTTATCTAACACTCGATACAATCTGGGAGGAAATAAAAGGAAAGAATGTAAGAATACAGCCCAGAATCTTCTGTTGTATTAGGAGCGGCTGGGCTGCATCCCCAGCACCCGGCTGCCCGCATGGCTAGCTTATGCCCTGAAATAATTACACGGAAACTGTATTCTTTTAAACACCGCTTGGCCCATTATATCTAGCCTTTTCTCGGCTAACTCTCGCACCTGGACTAGCCCATTTCTTATAATCTGTGTAGCCCACAAGCTGGCTTACCAGGAATGATCTTAACCTGCGTCTGCCTGGAGTGGGAGAATCATGGAGACTGCCTGACTCAGCTTCTTTTTCCCAGTATTCTGTTCTGTTTACTCTGCCTACCTATGTTTTAACCTATGAGGGCCAGCCAAGCAGTTTCATTATTTTTTAACCAATGACCTTCCTCCATCAATCTTCAGATTTTTTAAATAAGTTTCATTGGTAGAAAAAGTATTACTTAAAAAAAATATATTCTAGGAGTCTTTTCTGCAAAATTGTTTCTGGAAGCCCTCACTGTGGGGAAAAAGAGTGGATCTGTCTGAAAAAAAGAACTCGTATCTGTGGTCACCAGAATGAAATTCTCGGGTCATTGTCCATGCTCCTTTTTCCCACAGGAGACTTCAGTGCATTTTGGCATTAAAGTACGTGTATGTGCCAACACAAAGGAGCTGGCAGCTGGCTTTTATCCAGACGGAAGATGAACAGTTTAAGATTCGTGCCATTTCCTGGTCCATCACAGCACTTTCTCCAGCCTTGAGTCTCCCATTTAGTCTCATCAAGTGTAGTTGTAGAACTTTCTATGGATGGGAGTACCAATATAGCTATTATAATACCCATATTCTTCATACACAAACAATAGAGAAGAAACTTTTGATAAGGGTTCTTTTCTGATTTCTGAAATTCCAAACTGGCCACATATTGCTATCTAGTATATCTCAGCTATAAGCCCAAGAATGAACTCTATCTCACTCCCCATAATGAGGATTAAATGTGACAAGAAAGCAAGCCCACTCGGGGCTGTGACTGGGACACAGTGGCCCCTCACTAAAAGTTTACTTGTAAGAGGACACAATGACTTGATTGTATTTAAGAGTGCTCATTTTAAAAACCAGGACCTGGAGAAATGATTCTGTGGTTAAAAACACTTTCTGCTTTTGCAGAGGACCTAGTTTCAGTTCCCAGTGCCCACACAGTAACCCCCATTCCATGGTATCCACTGCCCTCTCTGGCCTCCTTAGGAACCAAATGTGCCACACATAAATACATGCAGAAAACGCTCACACATCTAAATCTTAAAAAAAATTAAAATAATTTTGTGTGGTAACTTACAAAAGAAGTTCTTAACTTGCTTTATTTAAATCAGTGCCACCTACTTCCAAGTTTATTGTCTATTTTGGGGGGTAGGTTTTTTTTTCCTCCTTGCAATTGGGGATTGGTGTTCCATAATAGAGTCATTGTAGATCTCTGAGTGGGAAACTGACGCTATCCAAAGCTATTTTCGCCTGGAGCAGGTTGAGGAACAGATGCATCATCAGACACAGAATAGCAGTTGACTGATGCCCTTCATTAAACCTTCATCCTTCCCAGCAAACGCAGAAGAAACCAGAGTTATGAACAGCTGAACTCTGTCCAAACTTCAGTTGTCTTTTTAAATTTCGGGTTAGAATGCATAATGCATTAAGGCTATACAACCTTTATTGTGTTCACTTTAGAATGTAGATTAAGTAGATTGCTACATTAAGGTAATGTATTAAATTACCTAGGGCAAAGTAATACAATGATTAACTGACTATAAACGTTGGTTTATGGTCAGTTTATAAAGTATCACAATGATTAACATTATGCATTTTCATAACAGTAGAAAATTGCAGGATGAAATATCTGTGGATTGACTCAGTGCCATTAGGAATAATAAAACAGAGATATAACTCAGTCTCAAGTTACATCTTGAGAGTAAACTTTGTTTTAAATCTCTTCTCTAAGTGATTGGAAAATTCATTAATTTAAAATGTCCAAGGCTTGCCAAATACAAGAGTGAAAGTCTTCATACAAACAGATTACTCAAAAGCTGGTCTAACATTTTTCAAATGTTTCCCTCTAATTGGGGAGGCATTGCTTATATTTATTATTCTCTCTCATTGATAACAACTGTATATATTCATGTTTGGATTGTAGACACTGAGACTTTCCACCATAATATCTGTCTTCTCTTGAGAATGCTCAGAAGTCTTTACTAAAACCAAACTTTTGTTTTAGAGAGATTAGAAAATTACTCTGAAATTTCAAAAATTAGCACACAAAATTGCAATCGCTTATGTTTTTATGCATTTATTTCTCAACTATGAGCAATCACTACATAGGGTTTCATGTCTTCTCTTGTTCAAGTTTAGAACATAGTCACTTGTTTTTGTTATGTTTTTCACAAAGATGGATGAAGACAGGTTCTATGTCCAAGTTAATGAAGAGCTGGAGAAAGGGAAAGGAGTATATTCAAATTGATGGATTCTGTTGCTGATCTATGTTTAGTTAATGCTCTTATTTTTATTTATGTTTATATATCCATTTACCAGTCTATTGGAAAACCCATTCATTGATTTCTATTATCTAAAATATGAAGAGTTAATATTAAGGGAATAGTTCAATTGGTATATTTTTATGCTCTATTTCTCAGAATGTAGAACATAGGTGTAAACTGAGTCTACTATACTACTAAACACAGCTTCAATCTATAACTTTCTACAAAATATTATTAACACGAAATTCATTGTTTCCTGCTGCTTGAAATACACCTGTCTTGAACCTAAGAGGGTTGCATAACAAGTAAAATGGTTTGTCAAAGATATAAAACCATTTTATAGCCAAAGAAAAATTAATCTTATTCCCCAATAATAGTAAATATGTAGAAAACTTTTGTCTTAAAATAAAACCTTCTGTACCTCTGTGACAATAATTAAACTCAAGTTGCTGAATCAACTTTGTAACTGTATTCTTACTTAAAATTTTTAAGGATTAGTTAATGTTGTTGTCAGCATATAAATTAATTTCTACAGTGCACCTCTCTAAACGTGTGATGCGTGACTTCTGTTCACTGCAGTGAGGTAGGTACAGCGGTCAGAACCGCCCTACACACACTATCAATAGCAGCATGTGTAGCATTTGTGGCTCTGTTCTTTATCCCTGTTTTATTTGTTCTGGTAACATTTATGGAAACATAATTTTATGACTTTTCACTCTGAAAATGAAATCATGACATTACTAAGAAATGAAATCACACTAATAAAGTAAGTCAGAAAGACAAATCCTAAGTTTTCTCTTATGAAGAAAGACAGATTTTCAGGAGCTTTTTGTTTTCAAGTTGTGTGTGTGTGTGTGTGTGTGTGTGTGTGTGTGTGTGTGTGTGTGTGTGTGTGTGTTGCTCACACGTTGTATGAAGCTGGAGATGAGTGAGTACGAGGAGATGATGGGAATCATGGGATGCAAAAGCCAAAGTGGAGCTGCTGTACTGATGACAGGATGGGGAACTCAGGGGGAACGCTCGAGCAAAGTCATGGAGATGCCATAATGAAACCCATCATTTCTTATGTTAACTTTAAATAAATAAATTAGTCATTCTCCGGCAGAATTTTGGAAAACACTACTCCTCAATCCCAGGTTACTTGAGAAGTACACCATGGAGAATGCTGGTCTCTTTCCCCTAGATACATATTCCAGTTTTTAAAACAAAGGATTATTTTTAAGTTGATAAATAGTTTGCAGTCCCCCACTGTGCCAGTTTTTCAAGGTGCTGCATTCCATGTGCTTCTGTATGCTCTGGACAGATGTTTGCTTTTTTCCCCCTTCCTTCCTTCCTTCCTTCCTTCCTTCCTTCCTTCCTTCCTTCCTTCCTTCCTTCCTT
>NC_022009.1:76705726-76748436 GCF_000317375.1 Microtus ochrogaster
GGGGTGGCTAGTATACGGGCAGAGGATGGGTGTTTGCTCTATGTGTATATGCCTGGGTCTCTCACCAAACCTAGGCAAACAGCCATCACACTTCAGTCATTCTCCTGTCTCGTTCTCCAGCCCTAGCATTAGTCTTACAGGCAAGGGTAGCCATGCCCAGCTTTGTGTGGGTGCTGTGGATCTGAAATCAGTTCTCATGTCTGCACAGTCGCAACTCCTAGCCACTGAGCTGTCTTCCTATCCCTATGCACTTCTTTAATAAAACACATGATAACAACTGGATTTACTAGCAGCACTAACAAAATTCTTCTTTGAATTTATGCTTTTCAGTAATTTCTCATTTAACCTTTATAATTAAATTGATTATGTATAGAACAAACACTGGAAGGCCAGCAATAAGGGTAGGGCAAAGATGATTGCTACCAAGCCCAATAACCTGAGGGACACAGTCACATATCAACCATTGGGGAGGGGAATGTGACTTGCTTCCCCAAATTTAGGAGTTTGAATAATAACTCCCCAGCTGGCTGCACTGTTTGGGAGATTATATAACATTTAGAGAGTCAGGTGTAGCATAAGGAGGTAGATGTTGGACAACAAGCTTTCTGACTCTGGTTGTTGGCCTCACCCTCTGTTTCCTGATCTCCTGAGATGTGAGAATCCATGCCCCAAACTCTCAGTGCCTGGATGATACCATCCTCTGCCATGTGTTTTCTGCTATGATGGCCTGAATAACCTGAGCAAAATAAAGCAGTCTCCCCTTAGGTGGCTTCTTGCTGGGTATTTGGTCACTGTGGTAAGAAAGATAACTCATACATATGGGTTATGGGAAAACAGGGATATGAACCATTCTGACTGTGAGTCTGGTGACTTGGCAACCTCACTTTTATATAGTGCTAATTAAAGCTCACTTAAACAATTTTCCCAACAAGAAAATCTGTAGTATTTCTCCTAAGTATAGTGCCATACTATACATGAGACAGAAATAGCTTAGCCAAGCTGACTTTCTTTCCGGTGGGACATTAATATTGATCCTTGTACCAGACACGCCAACTCTGTCACACTTTTAACTAGGGAAAAACAACCTTAACAAGTGTGCTTTCTTGTGACAAGGGTATCACTGATAAAGGAGAATCATATTATGGTCTTATCATGTAGCCAGTGGTAAAGAAGTCCATATTGCATCGAGATCTATCTCCCTGTCGCTGGTGTGTACTATTGAACACACATGGACTCAGAGATTAGATTCTGATTAAGTTATAGCCTGAGGATTTAGCATAAGAATAGAGTTCTTCCCTCCCATAAATGGAACTTAGAAAATAAAAGTTAATAGTCTTCAATTATTTGCTACTTTACATGAAAAAAAAAATGTCTGACAGTCCACTGTGATGCTTTGAACAGGAACCACCTCCTCCTCACTGACACATCTATTCGAATACTTCATCCCCAGTTGCTGGAACTATTAGAGCAGTATTAAGAGGTGTGACTTTATTAGTGGAGATGTGTCACTGGGGGTGGGCTCTGAGGTTTCAAAAGTCCACACCATTCCCAGTAAGCTCTCTCTGCCTCATGCTTGTGTATTGAATTGAAGTCTCTCAGCTTCTTGTCCAGCGCTATGCCTGCCTGTCTGCTGAAATACTCTTTGCCATGATGGTTATGAACTTTAAACCCTCTGAAACTGTGAAACCTCAATAAACTCTTTTGAATAAGCTGCCTCTCTGTAGTGGTTTTAATGAGAAATGTCTACCATAGGCTCCCGTATTTGAACTATTGGTTCCTGTTTGACGATGCTGTTGGGGAGGTTGAGGAAGTTGTAGAAGGTGGAGGCTTATTGGGGCAAGCACTTCATGGCAGTAGGTTTTGAGAGTTTACAGGCTTACCTGCATTCCAGTTAATTCTCTCTGATTTGATTTGCAGGTAAAACGTGATCTATTTTCTTAGTGCCAGGGCTGTCTGCTGCTCTGCCTCCCCTGCCATCATGGACTCTCCCTCTGGAACTATAACCCACGAAAATCTTTCCTTCTTAAGTTGCTTTTTGTCATGGTATTTTACTATAGCAGCAGAAAAGTAACTGATCTACACTGTCAAAGGCTTGCTTAATTTACCAGGCTATTTCTTTTCCCTTTGTGTATACCTATCCTCCATAAGATACCAATATTTTATCTGACGGTATAGAAACAGATCACCAGAAATTTAATCCATCTTATATTGTGAGAAGGCTGATTAGCTGTTGGAAATGTAGATATGGTCTTCCAAAAAATATTCATATGAAATCAGTTTTTATTGTTGTTTTGATCACAGGGGTAGAAGTGATAAAGGAAGATATTTTATCCACTACCTAAGCTGAGAGTAGAAACATGTATTAAACAATCCTATCAGCCTCAGAACAGAATATTTAGTCTCTAGTAACACCTTGTACACACACCTGAAATAGCAGAAAATGGACATCTTCAGCCTAGCATAAATATATTTCTATTTTCAATTTTTAAGTGCAATTACTACTTACTACTATATGAAGGGACATTTCACAGGGATTAATGATCAACTAGAGGTAATGATTCTTCCCCTCATTTTATGCCATCAGCTCCTCTCTAAAATGAAACCTAAGCGATTTATCATGATAGAACTGATGGGATATGGATACTTTGAAATGGAACTACCTCGCTTGATGCCAATAAACTCTTGGAACTAGAGAAGCACAATCCTCTTTGGCAGGAACGTGTTGATTAACTTTGCCTCCAAATCGGAGGAGAAACATAACAGGCTGATGATAAAACAAACAAACAGATAAACAAAAAAATACTTGTTCTATAAATTTAAAAGGCCACAGTTCTATGTGACTGGGGCCAGGGGGTTGTTCTTTGAGCGTGGAATAGGAATATAGAAATTCTTTCACCTAGTCGGTCAACATTGTTGGAAGCAAATGAAACAGCAGACCTGTGTCTATGTGCTGGTAAGCAACTCTGACTAAAACACTGTCTTTAAGGGTATTTTAGTCCACAAAGAGAACTACATAGATGACAAATTTTAAGTGAAATTCAAAACTCTACTCATTCTGCCCCAGTCCTTGGTGTAGGCATAGAGGTGATGAGAAGTAATAAGTACGTGGGCTAATATGTGAGTCTCTCAGATGGAAGTAATAAAATGTACTATTGCCTGTGTGTGATTAAAGTCATATTAGCACATTGAAAGCATGGCAAGCTGTCCAGCTGCCCTGATAGTTTAGGACTTGCATGTTGAGATCCGAGCCTAGAGTTGTAAGGAGAAAAGAGTACAAACGTCCCAGCAACAGCAGAGAAATGGAATAATTTGAAGTGTGGTTGTGGGACTGAACTGATCGGATTTTTGAAGAAGGAAAAAAATAAATCAGCCTCTTCTGGAACACGAGAAAGGATGGTGGTGACCAGGAAGGCAGGAAGACTGATAGCAAATAACTAGGAAACAGGATGTGAATCTGGGAGAAGATGCCATTCCTAGCAGATGGGAAGGGGCACAACACAGATTAGTGAGGGAAAGACATTCACAATCTTGGCTGTAAAGTGTAGGGTGGGACACCTGACTAAAGTATTCTCTTAATTTCAGAGAGCTAGGCTTCCTCTGGGGAAATTAATTTGGGACAGAAATAAAGTTGTATTATCACTGAAGCAGTCCGTGTGGTAGAGTTAGAAGAGAAGTCAGGAAGCAGACAAGCTGGAGACACAGCTAAGCATGATGGGAAACATGAAGAAATGTACACAGCGGTGAGTCCAAGGCACGAAGACATCAAATGGAATGAATTCTAAGTGGAATTTGGTAACGTTTATTCTTGACATCCACCCTTCCTATGGAGATGTCACTCTAACTTTGATTTGGGTAAACTCTTCATTTCACCTCCAATTGTATAGCTTAGACTTTACCTTCAGGTTCTAGAAGTCAAGTGTATGAAGAAGTCAAAACAAGTCAGCCATTCTTTTCCTGTGATGATTGGCTCAGTAACACAAAGATGGCATCAGTCATTGCCCACAGAATTCAGCGGTGGAGTTCTGAGTTAATAAAAATGAATCTTTAGGGCTTAGTGTCTGCAAGAAACAATACAGAGATTTTCTCTATATAGGCTGAACAAGTAGCCCGCAGTTGACCCTGTGATTGTGCTGATAGCCCCTGTACCTTAGCCAGAGGTAGTTACAACAAAAAAAACCATGTATTTCTCGCCAACTTCCTACCATGGTCACTATTTCAAATTATTGCATATCTTCTAGCTTTTCTACTCTCAACTCTGTGTTGGACATTGCTGCCAGGATGCCTTGCTATTTTACATACTTTCTTTGGACTATACAATAGAAACATAAACACTCAGGAAAATTAAATCTCAGAAAAATTGCAACAAATAACATAAAAATTAATTCCAATCTCATTACTCAATTATAGCAACTGGGAAAAATCCAATATAAAATAGTATTTTAATTGCATGTAACTAAATTAAAGAAACAGAATTCTGCCAAATACATAAACAGACCATAAGGGAATGTGCTAAGATGTCAGTTTAGGCTGCTTTGAATGGCAAGAATTTCCTTCTTCTTGCTTGCAAGTGCGCTGTTTCTGTATATCACTCTAACATGAATGAAGTTCAACAATTCTTTTTTCTTCTCTGTACAAAACGATCACATATTATTCTCAGAGATTAGACAGTTCCATAAATGATAGTGTTAGCATTAATAATTCTTATTTTCTTTTTAAAAGTTATCGATACAAGTCTGAGGTCATAGATTTCTCAGGAAAATAGTGCTGCTGTAAAAATTAAAATACATTATGTTCAATATACAAAAGATGAATTTTACACTTCTCACAGGTAGGTAGGTAGGATTTGGAAATTTAGCAACAGTGGCTTTCAAAAATGTTTTAAATTAGGAATTTGCAAAAATTTGCTGAAGTCTTAAGAAATAATTTACATAATTAATTGCCCAGGTAATCTTGATAAATTGTACCAGCGGGGCCATTAAGGCATCACCACCCAGTGTGGACAGAGAAGCTGTGAGCCTATTTAGAAGTTCTTTCCTAGTCTTACAATCAGAAAAAATTACTTTTTTGAAGAACATAACAGGACCTCTCTCTATTCTAGCAGGCAATAAAAGATGTTTTTTTTTTTTCAATTACATTCTGTAAACACAAAAAATAAGACTAAATCTCAGAGAAAAAGCACACAAAGTTGGCACCCAGGCTTCCCTTCTGCCTGAGCAGCTGATCTGCTGAAGCTAAAGCAGTGACTTCTCAACTTACATGGAATTCCCCAGGTCCTTGTTTGGAACTTAATGCTAAAATTATTCTCTCTCTCTCTCTCTCTCTCTCTCTCTCTCTCTCTCTCTCTCTCTCTCTCTCTTCCTCTCCCTCTCTCATTTCTAGAGAGAACATTCAAATGCCTTTCCTTCTGAGACCTCATCAATATGTAAGATTAGCATGTGCTACCTCTGAAAGTCCAAGTCAAAGTGAGATTTAAGATGACTTCCAGATATTTAAATTATTTAAATTCTTCAAAACAAATTAATAGCTTTAGCAGAAATCCTAATTTTAAATTTCTCATTTCAGGAGTTCTTTAACATCCATGGCCAAGGCTGATCTTCAAATCATGGTCCATAGAAACATAATTTTAACTTTCTAGAGACCTAGATTATTTACAGTATAGAACAAGGATTAATTTGAGTTATGGCTCTAAAATTTCCTGCATAATCCAAGACTTTGTGAAAGAATGTTAGACCTACTGTGTAGGTTTTGTATCAGACGCCTCTGGCACTAAGCGTTCACACTGCTTCCATTTGGGTCTACTCTAGTCCCTGCCTACAACCTGGGGAAGAACTTTACACCCAGTGTCTCAGCTGTTCTCTTCTTCATTCATATTTGAATGAGGTACTTGATTGGTCAAGGCACAAAAACTTATTTTGATTTTTGTGTGACTAACAACTGTTAATTAATAGGCAGCATGATTTGTGAATGTTAAGACCCCCCTGGTGGAGAGCTGTCAATACCTCTTAGACTGAGGATTAGCTGGCATGCAAGGTCTACCTGCTGTGATTTACAAAAGATTGGCAGTGGAGGAGATGGGAGGGGCTCTAGGAACAGGGCTGGGATGGCTTATTTTCTGCACTTCTATCTGCTTACACTTTTTGCCTGCTTTTGGTCACATTCCTCTACTTTTATCAGTTATCCAAAGCGTCCCTCTGGAGTTTGACTCAATGTGCAGCTCTCGGTGCTTGCCGAATGCTCTACACTCTTCTATCAGAGGAACACTTCCTTTATTCAGTCAGAACTCCAGGGTCTGTTGTACCTAGACTGCAAAGTCGCTTCACTTACACAGTTGTTATGATAAAGCAGAGCTGCAGGCTGGACCTTGCTCTAGGAAACGGTATAAGAAAGGTGGGCCTGCAAAGATCTATTGAACCTTCCATGTTGCAAATGTTTACATTCTATATAACAAAACTTACCCAGGTTGTTTAGGAAACATGCATCCTCCATTAATAGTGAAAGATTTTGACACTGTCCCTCATATTCAAATATATGGGAGTTGTAGGAGGAGGCTGCTTGTTCATTTTAGCTGCCCAGAACCAAAATAACCACATAGAAACTATATTATTTAACTTACTGCGTGGCCCATTAGCTCTAGCTTCTTATTGGCTAACCCTTACATCTTAATTTAACCCATCTCCATTAATCTGTACATCATCACGAGGTTGTGGCCTACCAGCAAAGTTTCAGCACATCTGTCTCCTGTGGCTCCATGGCTTCTCCTTGACTCTGCCCTTCTTCCTCCCAGAATTCGGTTTAGTTTTCCAAACCTACCTAAGTTCTGCTCTGGTACAGGTCCAAAGCAGTTTCTTTATTCATTAATGGTAATCACAGCACACAGAGGAGACTCCCACATCAGAGAGTTGTATTAGGAACCTAATTTTCAATATATTCTATATGATTTTAAAGCACAACTGTGGGGCGAAGTATGCTACAAGGTATCTACCCTATAAAATTATCCCAAATTCGTTACCTCTCATGAAATGGAAGAAAGGAGTATAATAATTGAGAATGAGAATTAAGAAAAGGAAAACTTTATAGGCTTTTTATCTTTCAAATGTGCTCTAAAATGTCTATATTCTTTTACACTAACTTCAGGAAGTTTTGCAACAATATGCTCCAAGGTCCTGTTCTAGGGCTATGGCTGATTGGCGCTAAGTTTAGGTCCTGCAGGGGTACCCCGTAGTTGTGTGCAGCTGATGCTGCCCTCTGGCTGCCAGTGAGAACAGAATCCTCCCAAGAACAAATCTATGACTCTTCACCAGGACACACCTACCCACTGGGGACTGAATCTTTGCAGGCATTCTCTGAAAGCCCCACATGCTGGATCATAAAGCCCATGGTCTCTTCATGCTCTCAGTAGTAGAATACTTCCAAAGGGCCTCACCTCACTTCTGTCTGTCTCAAGCATCTGTCCTTCTGGTGAAAGAGGAGTTTTAAAAGAATCACATCCCATAAGAATAAAAATAAACAAACTTCATAGAAAATCACAATGAGACAAATTCTTTCCCCAGCTTCTCTGGCTTTCACATGCCTTTGCATAATGAAAGGGCTAATATAGCATAACAAATCCTAAACTGTTTTCACAAGGAGTGGGAAAAAGATGTGTAAAAGTATGCTCTGCCTTGCTTCCTTCTGTTCACAATGTATCTAAATAAAACAAATGGTGTTCTTGCTCTTTCTGTCTGTTTCCCAATCTGTTTGGATAGTAGCCACCACTCCAGAGCCAATGATAATATCTGACACTTCCTGACATCATGAAAGCCGCCATCTGTCCATCACCGGAGCCCTGTACTTTGTAAAGACTACTTGGCTTGGTCCTTAATGAAGCTTCAAGTTGAATGCACAGATTGGCTTAGGAGGAATACGGTGAATAATTGACACAAGGAATCTGTATAAAATCACGTTTTCATTAGATCCCATCTGAAAAGAGAAAATGAAATATTAAGGCCCCTTCCCAGGCAGCAAAGACTTGGTTTAGTTTCAATTGTGTTTCATTTCCAAGTTGCCTGTGAAGTTTAGGCAGTGTAAAACGTGACGAATAAACCTGAGCTAAAACCTAAGCTTAGAATTCAATATTTTCAGTCTCGTAAAATTAAACAGTTAGACACGACTTCACCGTGTGTGTATATCTGAGTTATGGAAAAAGAAGAAAATCCATCCACTATTTTCTCAAGGCTTGAGAAAATCACGCCATTTAAGACTGAATCAACTTCTTTAACACCTGAGCGATTATCCAGCAGACAAAAGGAGGCTCTGTATGTCTTCACTTGTAAATGTCAGAGGGGAACACAAACACACCAGTGCTGGCAGCCTCAGGTCGCCTTTTGTTCCTGTGAATCCAGTGTAGCTCTGGATGTTCAGGAAGACAATTAGTTACCAGGGAGAGCCAGGAAGATAACTCTTCTCAGCGCTGCTGAGCTCTTTCGAAAAAGTAATTTTCTGGGAAAAAGAGAGAATAATGAGCTTCATGTATGAATTTTATTACTACACATTGTTGTTGAGTTTGTAAATGGTGGTTTCATATTAATGGCACTTTTTAAAATCTAGAATTATACTCTGATTTCTTTACCCATCTCATGAATTTAAGTTTTATGAAGTCCTGTAATTTCTTGTACTCCAAAAGTAGAGTATATGCGTGGATGTATATAAAATTATATACATAATGTATTTACTCATGTGTAAATGGAACAGAAAGAGAAGAGGGGAGGCAGAAAAGGATACTGATACAAAGATTAGATATATGTGTGTATTTGTATATGTATTTTACATATATGCATACATGTGTGTGTAAACCTAAGGAATTCAAAGTTTGAACCGTAAATAAAGAAAAGCTAACTATGGAGTTATCTATGAGTCCTTTCAAGAGTTGGAATTTAATTTCTCAAATGTGCTAGTGAAATAAATTTATTAATTGTAGATTCTATATCATGTTCCATTTGTTACTACATTTTTTTTCTTGTCAAGAGAAGAATATTTTTATTTATTTTCTTTTTTCATATTTTTCCTAAACAAATTTATTTTTCATTTCACATACCAATCCCAGTTCCCCCTCCCTCCCCTTCTTTCCCCCACGACTTCCTCCCTTCTCACCCCCCATCTACTCCTCAGAGGACATGAGGCCTTCCTATTCTACATGTTCTACACGTTGCTGATTTAATACTCCCAAAAGAAAATTGAAGCTCAAAAAGGGCAGCTCACTTGCCCAAGATTCCACTCTAACACTGCCTAGATTCTTGATTCGAATCTAAAAAGCTTGGTTCAATGCCAGCATTCTTCCCCCACCACTATGCAGGACCTTTGAATTAGACTGCAGATTGCACTATATTTTTTTTTTTATTGTAGGATTACTAAATACAGAGAAACAGGAAAGTGGGTAGATGAAATCTTGATGTCAGAATATATTCATCAAAGAGAATGACAGCTTTCAAAAGCCCCTACACAGAAACCTGAAGACTGATGGTGAACAGATGCTGTGTTCTAGAAAAGCAAGTGGCGCTCAACCACACTGCCAGCGTTAATAGGAAGGGCTGTCCTGTACTTGTGCTCCACATCGGATATACAGTGCAAGTTCTGAGTGGCTGCTGCTTGCTTTCCCCGCTCTATCAATAGGTTTTCAGATGGAAAATGAAGAACAAATCACCCACCTGAACTAACAGGGAGGGGGGCAGAGGGATTCTTTAAAAGCAGATAGGTTGTCATGACACTGGGCATTTACTGTTCTCTGAGCACCATGGTACTTAAAACCAACAAACGCTCGGGGGACCTTTACTCAGCTTGTGATCAAGGCCCTTCCTAGCCTGTCATGAAAATTACTGCAATTATTTTCTAAGCTAACTCAGCACTGAGCCTTCTGCTACCTGATGGCCTCCTTGCCTATTCTAAAACAGAAAAAAAACAAAACCCAACAACTATAGGGTGGAGAGTGTGCAGCCTTGTGCTGAGGCACAGGCAGAAGGAGCAGTTGGTTCTCTTGCTGTATGTGTCCTGAATATTGTGGCACTCTCCAGTTGTTTAGTTTTATCCTTTGGTTTAGTAGCATTTCATTGTGGCTCATGTATAAATACAAACCCAATTATCCCATGCTGTACGACAATGCAGGCTCATGTTTCTCAACTTGGAGATAAGGCATTGTAGTTTTTCCAAACAGAAACAATACATGAAGTAAGAATGAAAGTAGATGATCTAAATAAAACATTGTTCAAACTGGCTCTGTGAATTTGGAAAGAATTCTTTGTGTGTTGAAACCTCTAAATTTATATTGTGTTGCTGGGGAAGAGTCAAGTATAAATAAATAGTGTCCAGAATGCCAGTCTCTGCTGCTGGTCCATCTGAAAGGATACAGACAACTGATTCTTAATCTTTAAGACACTATGGGAAGCAGATTTTTATAATGATACATAAATGTTACTTTAAAAGAAGCAAAATAACAATTAAATTATATTTTGTGTTTTTAAATGGACTAAAAGAGAAGGGGAGGGGACAAAAGAGAGAAAATGGAATGAGTGGGAAAGGGAAGGGTAGGGACCCAGCAGAGAAGAAAGGAAAAGAGAGGGGAAAAATGGGGAGAAGAGAAAAATACAGAGGAGGGCAGGGAAGAGATGGGGCGAAGGAGGAGAGAAGAGAGAATGAAAGGGTGGCAGAGAAAATAGAAGATGTAAGAGGAGGTAAAAGCAGAGGTATTCAAAGGCATGAGCCTGCAAGGAGCGCTTTCCACATTGTGACTTCATCTTAAAGGTTATATTGGAATGACGGAAAGAAGAATGCTTTGTATAAACCTTTCATTTCAAAGTATACTTTGTCTCTATCCTTTATCTCTGATCTCACTGCTCCTTTCTCCATAGATTAAGATTTCTTATGAAATACAGCCTAAAAATTGTCTTCAAATAAATATGCTATGCACATAGATCATTGAGTATTTATTATAAGGAATGTTTTAAGAGATTCACACTTAATGCATTTGTGACCTCCATTGCACTCATTTTTAAAATATTGCAAAGTTTTCTGTAGTTATAAACTAAAATTAATAGCTTTCTTGTCTTCAATTTCTTCACATTTACGTATTCATATATGGCATCCTATACGCGTTGTAACACTGTTGAATCTTCAGATATAGACTTTGTGGTCCTGTTGATGAAATGGCATAAAAATAGACACTGAAGTGTGGGTGTCAATATTTGCTTTTAGAGCATCCTTAGCTGTATCAATAAGCTCAACAATAAAAATGAAAATCTTGGATTCCCACAGGGACACACAGGAGGAAGTCTTGCACCTAATGTTTTTACCTAGAGGAAGCAACTGTGAAAAACATCTGTCATCAGACTCATTTCTTCTCTAATATGTTTTTATTGAGTAGGCAGGCAATTGGAACAGCACCTTCAGGATAAGGGTATGCCAGGGAGAGGAAGCAAGGAAGGAGGGTATTCATTATTTATAGCATGCAACACAAACAGCCCCAAAGATATTTGGAGAAATATCTAGAGTATAGGGAGTTGTGTTGTGGGCTGTATATTTCTCATTAGTTATGCAAATTTACTAAGGCAATTTAAATAAAAAAAGTATGCATTTTAAGTAAGCAAGTTTGTAACTCATGGAATTTTGAAGCTACTTTAGTACAGGGCATTTAAGGCTTCAAAACTTAATTCCACAGAATAGAAATATTTCTAGATCATGGAACATTACAAAGCTTTTCTATACATTCAAAGTGTCATGGCCTTCAAAGAACACAGTCAAAATTATGCAAAAGGCAAAAAACATAATCACAAAGCAGGATATTTAGATCATTACAACCGAAATAGTGAACATTTGACATTTATACAAAGAGAAACACTGAAATGTTAGGTTTTCCATTTTTCTGTGACAAAACACTGTGACCAGGGTGAGTTATAGAAGAAAGAGCTTGCAGGGCTTATAGTTTAGAGGATGAGTCTGTGACTGTCATGGTGGGGAGCATGACAGTAGGCAGGTAAACGGAGAATGATCATTTGTTTCCCAGCTGCCCAGACCTGAGTAATCACACAGAAACTATATTAATTACAATACTGCTTGGCCAATAGCTTAGGCATATTCCAAGCTAGTTCTTACATCTTAAATGAATGCATTTCTATTAATCTGTGTATCGCCATGAGGTTGTAGCCTACTGGTAAGGTTCTGGTGTCTGTCTTCTGCAGCAGCTATATGTCGTTTCTTTTGCTCTACCTCTCTCTCTCTCTCTCTCTCTCTCTCTCTCTCTCTCTTTCTCTCTCTCTCTCTTCTGATTTCCCACCTGGCTTGACTATGCTAAGCCATTGGCCAGAAAACCTTTATACCTTTGTTCAGTAACCAATGAAGGCAACACATATACAGGAAGAAATACCACATCAGACAGGAAGGTATGGTATTGTATCAGTAGCTGAGAGCTTATATCTGATTCTCAAGCACAAAGCATATAAACAAATAAGTGGGAATGGTATGGCCTTTTGAAATCTTTTAACTTATGCTGAGTTATACATCTTCTCCAACAACACCACACCCCCTAAGCCTTACCAAACAGTTCCACCTATTATATACCATGTTTTTAAGTCTATGACCCTATGGGAGTCATTCTCATTCAAACCACAACAGTGAAAAATGCACACACATATATAAACATATATACACACATACATGTTATACACTTGACTTTATAAAAGAGCATATATTAAAGAGAATCTAAAAATGAAAGAAAATAAACTGAGATTAATGATGATTATTTATGCTTTAAACATTGACAAAAAATTGTCTTATTTTTACTAGGTATCAAAGTATTTCTTATTCCTGAAAACAATTAAACATATATAAAATTTTTACTGTATATATATATATATATATATATATATATATATATATATAATCTTTGTGATTAAAGATATATTTACTGGCCTCGAACTCCCAGAGAGAGCTAGTTCCAGGACAGGAACCAAAGCGACAGAGAAACCCTGTCTCGAAAAATCAAAAAAAAAAAAAAGATATATTTACTGTCTCATTTTAAAATGTAGCATTCATCATCTCTTATATAGACTAAGGTTTAGTTGTGTCAAACTAGCCTCAACTACTGTCTTTGTCCTCCAAATTTTACTCAGAAATAAGGAAACTCTGATTGCTCTTCAAGCTGATGAGGGAGAGGGACTTGATCGGGGGAGGGGGAGGGAAATGGGAAATGGGAGGCGGTGGTGGGGAGGAGGCAGAAATCCTTAATAAATAAAAAAATAATTAAAAAAAAAAAAAAAAAAGAAATAAGCCTTTATTTGTAAAGACATTTTCTTGTCTTCTCTCAGTTTTCTGGAAGCCTGACTCTACTTTCTGTTGAAGTAAGGATGCCATACAAACTCATTCCTGTTTTATTCTTCATTATTACTCAAAATATAAATGTGATTTAAGAACTCCATTTTTTCTTATTCTTTTTTTTTCTCACTTGAGAGATTGAACAATGTAATAGTTAGTCTCAGTTGTCAACTCAGTGGTTAGAATCATCATGGAAACAAACCCTTAGGCCTGCTTGTGAGACTAGATTAAGTAAAATCAGAAGGCTCATTTTGATTGTAGAAGGCACTGTTTCATGGGCAAGGATTCCAGAATGAATAAAAAGAAAAAAAAAATGGAGCTTGAAAGACTATCCAGCCTCCTGTTCCTGCAGCTAAGTGTTCTTCATCATGATGCAATTATCCCATTGAAGTGTAAATAAAAGTAATCAAACTTCCCTTAAATTATGCTATGGCTTATAAGATTTGACGTCGACCCTGACAATCTAAAATTGATTCCTTAGACTTACCTACATGGTGGAAGGAAAAAACTGATACTTGTATGTTGTCTTCTGACTTCTGCTCCAACATACAAATAAATAATTAAAATATACACTTCTTTAAATTTATTTTTATCTATTTTTGATAATAACAGTGAGAGAAATAACTAACAGAATACTGAGAAGTGGGAACATTGTTCATGATAAGTCTGACTATGAAGTTCTTAGGACATTGGAATTGGTTTGTAGGAGAAATAGAAGAGTTTTGGAGCTTTGCTCTAGAAAGGCCTTCGAATACTTTAAAAAAAAACTTAATGAGAAAATCTGAAGGGAGTTTAGAAAACCAGAAGGCTAAGAAAATCTCAGATGCATGAAATTTAGCTCAGAAATTCCAGAAGAGAAATAAGACTCTATAAAATTTGACAAGTGACCAATACAGCTACATTTTAGAAAAAAAAAATCAAGCTTCATTCTGCACATGTCCTGAGAACTTGTATGAAGCCTAACTAAAAGGAAATGGGGTAATTTCTTTGAAAGAGAATATCTCAAGACAACGTAGCATTCAGACTGTGATATGGATGCTAGGTACCTTAAACTGTCTGTAACTCTAGCTACAGGGCATCTTTTCTGAAACTCCAGGACCCCTGCACACATATAGAAGACACATGCATACGCACATATAAAAATAAAATAAATGTTTTATTTTTTTAATTTTGAGATGATAATTAAATTCCTCCCTTGCCTTTTCTCTCTCTAAACCCTCCAGTATACCCTTCTCCTACTCTCCTCCAAATCCATGACTCTTTTTATACTATTTGTTCTTATATGCATCTATATGTGCATGTTCCTAAATATAATCTATTCAGTGCATGTTACCTGCATGTATGTTTTATTTGGGACTAGATAACTAATTGGTGTGTTCTTCCCTGGAGAAAATCACCTCTCCCATTCCCAGCTTTCCTTGGTTGTCTATAGTTTTCTGTTTGTGTATGGTTAAGGCCTCATGAGCTTTTCTTCATCAAGTTTGACATGTTTATTGGAGTAATCTTTGTTCAGCTCATATTTGGGTGGTCATGTTGGTGTGACTTTATGAGTGTAGCCTCTGATATTACTAGAAGAAACAAACCTACATCAAATCATTGATCATAGCTCTCATATTCTTTTGGCTTCTTCTTCTGTAATGTTCCTTGAGCCTTAGGTTTGGAGTGTTTTGTAAATGTATCCAATGTGCCTGGGATCTGTAGGCAGAAACTGCACATTTGTTTCCTGGCTGTCCATGCCCAAATAATCACACAGAAACTATACTAATTATAACACTCTTTGACCAATAGCTTAGGAATATTCCTAGTTAGTGTTTACATATTAAATCAATCAATTTCTTTTGTGTTATATTTTACCACAAGACTCATGATTTGTTGTTCCATGGCATTTCCCTCCTTCAGCAGGTACATGGCATCCCCTTGACTCTGCCTACTCTCTCTATATCTCTGTTTACATTTCCCACCTGGCTTTATTCTGCTCTGTAATAGTCCAAAATGAATTCTTTATTAACCAATGGTAAGAAAGAATTTTCACAGAATACAGAGGGGAATCCCACATCAGGACTCCACAACTCTATTTATTTGATTGGTTATAGTTTTCTGTAATCATCACAATCTGTTGCAAAGAGAAATATCCATAGTGAGGAGTGAAGATGATGTTCATCTGAGGGTATAACAACAGATGTTTATAGATTATTATGGATAATGCTGGTTTAGTAGATTTAGTAGTTGTAGGTTCTCTTCCAGTAACCGTGACTTCACTAACACTGAGCAGTTATCTATGTTTTCAGTTCCAGATATGGTCTTCCTCTTCTTGAGGAAATTAGAGAGATGTTGGTTTTACCGAGGTATGCTAGTCACTACTGCACCCTTGGTGTTATCATGACATGCCAGTCATTGACATTGCTCAATAAGTGTGGTAGATGAGTAGGGCCATTGGCTGCTTTTCTCCTTTGGAAGCTTGCCTTGCAACTTCTAGTACCATAAAAACTCTCTTCAATTTTTTTTAAAAATCAAATCTCTTCCCTCAGGACTCAGGGCACAGGAAACTATAGAAGAGGAAGAGGAATGAGTATAAGAACCAGAGGAGATGGAGGACACCAAGATATAAAGATCTTCTAAACATAACACAACAGATGAAAACACAACATACGAATTCACAGAGACTGTGGTTGCATGCACAGGGCCTGCATGGGTCTGCACCAGATGGGGTCCTAGAGCAGAGAGGATAAGTGGGCTCACACCCCCATCTCTAACCCAGAAGCTGGTGCCAACTGACAACATCTTCAAATGAAAAAATTAGTTTTCTCCAAGGTAGTCGCACTGGGAAAGCAAACCATACTTAAGGGTAGGTCCGTTAATAGATACCAACACAAAACAAGCTCAAAGACAGTTTTGGATGTCCTTTGTCTCATAGAGCTGGGCCAGAGTATTTCAGTGTATTTGTTTGTTTAACCTTATAAGTCCTTTGTATGTATATTATGCAATTTGTGTTTTTATGGGATTTCAGGTGTCTCTTTGTGTTTCTTGTGTTTTTTTCTTTGCTTCTTTCTCTTATTTTTTTTTTAAATTGCTTGCTTTTGTTTTGGTTTGGTTTTTATCTATTCCAACTTGTTTGCTCTTTTTTTGTTTTTTTTTATTTGCTCATTTTAAAATTTATTTTATTTTTTATTGTCCCTGAGATAGTTTTTGTTTTCTAATGAGAAAAAAAAGGTATGGATTTCAAGGAAGGGGAAGTGAGGAAAAACTGGAGGAGATGGGAGAAGGGAAACTGTCACAGGATTATATGGTATGACAAAAATCTATTATCAATAAAAGAAATACAAAATTTTCAGGCAAGGAGTGTGCAATTCACAAAACATTTGTAATTTCTACAGAGAAATATCACTCTCTTCATTACATTAAGACAACATGATGGCAAAACACCACTGATTCAAAGGGTCCAATTTGTGAATATACAATTTCAATTTCAAATATTAGAGATAGAGTCCATGGGATACCTGCAAAAGAAAACCTACAGAATACAGCCAGCCCCCCAAAAGAGGCAATGTATGTTCCAGTCCTCTGGAAGGACATGACTGCTCAAGGCCTTTAAGCTCAAAAGATTCCACTACAAACTCCAGAGAGAAGATATGTAGCTGCACATGCATCGTTTGTACTGTTGGGTTTCAGTGTTACTTTGGCCCAATGTTTCCTTGCTGTACCTGATCCCCGCCTTTTGGAGTGACCGTGTTTCTTCTGTGTCATTCCATATCAGAATTATGTAAATTGATTTATATTCGATAGGTGCTCACAGTTAAGGGATTGCCTGCATCTAGGAGGAGATTTACACTTTGGACTTTTAAACAGTATGAAAACTGAGAAGAACTTGGAGATTTTAGAGATGGACTAAATGAATCTCGCATTCTGAGGTGAAAATGAAGGTTTATGTTACAGCATTGGAACTGTACGGTTTTAAAAAGATGTGTCAAAATCGTTGGGTACTAAATTGACAAAGGTAGAACTGTGATGGTTAATCTCAGCTGTCAACTTGATAGTGTATATAATCACTATTGAGACAAATCTTTGGGCATATATTTGAGGAATTTTCTAAATAAGGTTATTAAGGTTGGGAGACCCCTCTGAACTGTGAGTAGCTCCATTGTATTTTTGAGGTCCTGGACTGAATGACAATGAGGAAGTAGCCTGAGCAAGCACTGGCATCCATCTTCCTTGGCTTCTTGACTGTGAATGCAGTGTGACCAGCTGCCTCAAGTCCCTATCTTCTTGACTTTGTTGTCCAAAATAACTATGCCCAGGAACTGTAAGTCACAATGCACCAACCTTTCTTTGAGCTGTTGTGGACTGTCAGAACAAAATGTAAAGAAACCAATATCTCTTAGTTTACAAGCCAATTCTAAGTTAATATGATGTTGACCCCCAGGTATTTTTTTCTTAAAGCAATTTTTTCCCATTAAAAAAACTGACACAGATATTGTTGGGTGTTCAGAGTATATGGACAATCAAAATACTACATAAACGATCTACAGAACATGAATAACTGAGTTGCACTGCACATTTTTCTAGTCATGATTTGTGCTTTCTTTATATGATCTGGATATAGTATAATCATAATTATATTTGCTTTTTATATATCTATTTGACTCCCTAAATCTATCCAAAGAATACTACTAAATTAGTCCCTTGATAGTTTAACCTACCTCTGTTGTAATTAATAATTTTCTCCTTTAATGAATTTGATATATGTATCAATGATTAAAACAAAAAAATCATTATACAGCATTGATTCAATATTCATTCGTGTGTTATTTTCACTATTTTTCCTGTTGGCACATGTATTTTCATTTCTCTAATCACAACCAACTGTTTTTTTCAAACTCGATTCATATATGTCTTATTTGCTCTATAGATTCATTTGTTAATATAAAGATATTTATTTAGTAGCTATGGAGTTAATTCCTCAATGTTTTAGAACTTCATTTCTATAACAAAATCGACTGCAAAATTCATACTCTGTAGATTAATAGGAAAAACTACACCTTTAATTTTTAATTAAAATCTATATATAAAGCCTTAGTGTTAGAGGAAAAGAAAAAAATAACAACTGATCTGGAGAACCAGATCTTTGGCCTATTTGAAGACCTAGCATCACAATTAGATGGCCATTCACCTGCTTAGAGACTGCCCCACAGAGGCAAGCCCACAATAACCCAAGCTGAAGAGACAGGCAGAAGGATTAGTCACTAGTGAGATACTGTATTTTTCTGACCTCCATGCCAGTTTGAGTGTCAAGGCTTTTTCTGCTCTCTCTTCCGTTCTTCTCCTCTGAGTAGCTCCTGCAGTCTGCAGCTCACATGCCCCAGGGTTTTTGTTCAAACTCTAATAAAAGTGCCCTTGAGCTTTTGTTTGCATCCATTACTAAATTCTTTTACTAATGAGACTAACAACCTCAAGAGAGGACCTCGATTTTCACTATATTATTTCTGACTTTCTTAGCAAACAACAGCTTCTTCCACCGTTGATTTAATGTTCTTTATAAGTGTCAGAACTAATTACATTAGTTGAAAGGTTCCAAACATATTAAGATTGTAGTTCATTCCCTAATATGAAAAGAGATAGAAACTAAAGGAGCATAGTAATTCCTTTGCCCTTCAATTCTAAACTTACAGTATCTGATCCCTTTTTTAGATGTTGGGGATTAAGGAGGGGACTGTGTGCACTGGCCAAATACTCTACAGCTGAAGTACTTCTCCAGCTCCCAAGGGCAACAATTCTCTTAATTGACCTCATAGCTTTTTACCAATGATCTAAAAATAACCAAATATCTTTTCATAGGACTATGTTAAGAATCCCTTGGTATTTTAATGCAAATAATTTGATAATCTTTCAAGATTACAAAATAAGCCTATTACTTGATGTAATTATGATAATTATTTTACAAGACATGATAGATTAATTATAAAACATTATTAGACTTTGTACCTTACACTTTATTTCTGTAAGTGAGCACTGTTAAACCACTAACTAGACTACTTCAAGGATTTAAAAATATATACCAGTTTATTGGGAAATAAATTGCTGGGCTGTCTTACGGGAGTGAGCAGCATCTTGGTGAGAAACCAAATAAGCAGGGTGGGCATTTCTGTGCTGAGTCGGGCAGTTCTAGATGCACTTTGCCCTTGTCAGCTCACAGTTAAGGGAGAAAAAGGGACACAGTGGCTTTGTGGACAAACCTGCAACAGAAGCTTTCTCAGGAAAGCTTTGTGTAGGTTTCGGTTGCTTATCTAATAATGATCCCTCCTGCGCTGGGAATGGACCATCACGTTGGGATGTTATCACCAGCACTGGCAAATACTAAAAATTTCTAAGGAGTTTGAAATAGGAACAAGGGTAATAAGTAAAACATGATAATTTAATAAAAATGCGATTAAAGATCAAACATGTAAGCTATATATGTAAATGTGCATATAGAATTCTCAATACATGTATTGCAACACGTTTGTTTATGTTTTTATACAAAATTATTATCGCTAATGATATTTAGATTGTAGTGCTATGATCAAACTGCTTTGCTTTACAAAATACATATTAAAACCATAAACTTGTACGGTGTTCCATATTTGATGGGGTCAAATTCGGTACCAAACGAACAGGAAAATTTCTCTAAAATCTACCTCTCCCAGTTTTCTTCTTTCTAATACTGGTTGCTTTTACAAATCAAAACAAGTGTAATATGGACATCTGAATGCAGAATTCTCATTTGCCCGAAACTACATTGACAAAAAAAAACACCAGGAAACATGAGATGGAAGAGAGCTGCCACCCAGAGTCCTGTAGCTAAGCAACAGGCTGTTTTCTCTTCAGTAACCAAATTATCCCACCATCCCCCCAGGAGCTCCTGAACCCTGTAGGGTTCCCTATTGTTTGACTTTAACTTAAGCCACTCTATGCCTTTCACCTCAGGCCACCAGCACTGGCAAGTCACATTTACACAACCAATAGGCTTTCTGTTTTCAGATCCTATCCTGAAACATTTGGCATACCTGATTGTAATATAAGTTATACATAGTACATGTTTGTATGTATCTAATTACGCATCTATGAAATGGGCACACTGTTGAAATTACCTTGTGTCCACTCTAAGCCCCAGTGGATGATTTTCACACACAACAGTCCCCAAGTGTAAGCATAAGAGAGTATAGTTTGTTATAATCCACATGTTAATGCTAGTTTCTTATCATGAACTTTAGTGAGCTTATGATGTAGTAAAAAGTGGGCGAAGTTAAATGCATTTTTTTTTTTTTCAATCTGGAAACCACCTTCCGAAACATAGACGTATGCCACATACTAAGGACTTCTGGAACTTGGCAAACCACCACGCTGTTTTTCTTCTTTTAGGAACAATGCCATCTTAACAGATGGGTGTTAGTGTAGGCATGCCAGGGAATCAAAATGTACACCACATTCCACTACAAGGGGGCAGAATCACATCCAGAAATGTCCGTCTGTGCCACCGAGCAAAGGAATATTCCACTCCAGTCCACCTCAGGCACAGTCCTGTTAAACCATAGTTTATAGCCAACAAAACAAGGCTTTTGCTTCTTCATCTGTGTTTTGGTAATCATTTCCACTGCACCAGAAAAGGGAGGATGAGAGCCCTTGCAATTAGTCTTTAAGAAGCAAAAATACAATTATGGCCCATTTTTTTTTGACCTAAATAGAAAATCATTTTATGGATGGATATGTGGCTCAATTGGTACCATTTTTGCCTCCCTCTCATGATGCCCAGAATTTGTTCCTAAGAATGGCATAAAACCCTGCATGGTGCCACTTGGGAGAAGGAGACATGAAGAAGAGACATTTAAGGTCATCCCAGGCCAGCCGCAGATAGATGAGACCCTGTCTCTAAAGAAACAAATAAACAAAACAAAACATTTTATGAAAGCCAGTGGGTAATTTCTTTGAAATAGAATGTTGGAGGTTCTTTCTGATGTAAGAATGATTTTGAAGTATTTTCCGCTCCTCTTATAGCACTGTTTTAAGTTGGAGACAGTTTGACCAGACCTGCTATAGTAAAAGACTTACTGAAGACTGTGTCTGGACTGGCTGCGTGTAACCATCATCAGTGCAAAGATGATGCACAGCCTTGGTTGTAAAGGAACTCTATGATGATGATCCTGATGATGGCTTTGGGTGGACTGGAAGAGAAGCATTGAAATAAAGTGACTTTGGGCCTCTGTGTCCTGAGCCTTCCTTGAGCAAATGATGGCCTCACACCTCCTGAAGGCATCTTGCATTGACGTGTTGGGTAGTTAATATGTGGTGGGTGTCAGTACTGTTGAAACTAACTGGTTCTGGAGCCAAGAGAAGCTGGGGCATCGATGCCAACTCCAGCACCGATTAGTTCTACCCGTCCTGAAAACAATCTTATCTTATCTTACAGCTCGCACGGCTGATAATTGTGCCTGTTTCCTAATTGGATAAGTTGCTCTCCTGTCTCTGATTTACATTTCAGTGAGTGTGAAGAATTTTCATTAAATTATTTTAAAATGTCCCCCCACTAGTTACAGCTCCTAATAACTGTTGAAGCAGGTATATGCTGTCATTTTAAACATCTATTTTGAAATACTCACTTAATTCTAAAGTTGTAGAATGACATCAGGAAGCATCATAATTTTATATGTCGTCAAAAGTCACCCGGCTTTAAATGAGACTTCCATTCATGTTTGTTTTGTCTAGGTGTGTAGGTTTCTTATTGCTCATAGAAAATGAATGTATCTTTTCATGACTGTAACCACCAAATATGGACAAAATAGATTTGTAAGGTTGCAGAAACAATGTAGTAATCTCTTGAAATAGTCATACTTAACTATGGTTCTGTTGTAAAAATATATTCATCTTTTCAAGGGAAAAAATAGAGCATTAGATAGAAGGGGGCCTCTAGTTTATAACCTAAAAATAAGTGAATAGATGCTGGCAATATTCCATAAATTAATACTTTTTCAATTAACCTTCTTTGCAATTCAGAGGCCTCAAACACTGAAAGGTGTCATGTTAAGGAATATGAACTGTATAAGAAGAGAATTGCATTTTTAACATACATTACCCAACAAAAGTTCCTCCCCAAAGTGACTGTAAAATCACCTGATGATTAGCAGCTGTATAAACAGACATGAGTTCTTCATCATTGTCAGGATCTATTACTCTTTGGGGTAAGCTACCAGGGGGTGGGGCGAGGTGCAGCTGTCACATGCACAAAGTCTGTTCCTATTGGCTCGGAGAATCTTCTAAACGTTCCTTGCATTCATTTGCTCTTCTTGTTTGCGAATGTGCCAAGTTGACTAGCCTTTCTATTAAAATAGAGACTACCTTAGCCAAACAAGAATTGGACCAATTCACAGCTTTGTCTGCAAACACGAGGAGGAAAACTACACTAATGGAAGCAGCGTGATCCTTCATTATGGACCCCTCTAGGTCTTGAAAACCATCCAAAGAGCTATCTCATCAAACGTTGAAAATCTTCCAAGGATCCCTGCACATATACACCCTTTATAAGTGGAGAATTCAGATCAAAGACTCTCTTTATTAAATGTGGATAGGGGCTTCTGGAATGATTTCTATCTCCTGAATTTTGTCCAAGGTCTATCTACATCATTTTAAAAGATCCAACATACTTTTCCATTTTTAAAGGAAAAAATAATCCATGACACTGCTCTCCAAGGACCAATAATGCTTATCATTTGATTTGTGGAACGTGTCTAGTGACTTGTGCTCTTGTTTCAAATCTGTATCCGCCTTTGGCCCTTAGGGATGGGGAGGTTTCGTGCTGTGTCAAGAATCTCCTCATGCTTATATATATGCACGTCCAAGTGTGACCCTCAGGACCTAAACACCTCCAACTGGAAACCTTCAATCAATAAAAACAAAAAGACATAGTAATTATCATACATATATATGAGTTTTTAATTAACATTTATTTATTTTATTTAAATTTTTGTTTGTGTTTTGGTTTGTTTGTTTGTTTGTTTTCAAGACAGGTAGCTTTGGAGCATGTCCTAGAACTCTATCTGTCTGCCTCTGCCTCTGCCTCCTGAGTGCTGGGAGGCAGTGGGTGGCGGTGTGAGCCACCACAGTTTTGCTATTTTTATTTTCATTAAGTGCTGTTTGTGGTAGTGGTGACTGAGCCTACTGAGTTTGATTCTCAGCCCTGTTTTCTTTAATACTGTTGGAGATGAGGTCTCAAAAAGTTGTACAGGCTGCTCTTATACTCATCTACAGCACAGGCAAGCTGTGCATTTGTGATCCACCTGAAAAAGTTTCCAGAGTAGTTAGAACTTCAGGCTTGTGCCATTAGGCCCTGCTTGAATTAGCACCTCTGTTTCAAATGCTCTCATGAATTCTTGAGTCAATTCTATGTGTCAAGGGACACATACTTATCCACATACAACACAGCATTATCGGCTACTGTTCATTGTGGAGCACATTTCAAATGAATTTCACAATTCCGAATAAAAATAATCATTCAATGAACAATGGAATGTCAAAAGAAAAGTATCAAGTTATGCGAGGAGGCTGGAAGATGACCTTGAGATACGAAGCTACAGGTGTTCCCACCAGGACACAAAAGCCAAGCCCTAGATGAGCCACAGATGGGAGAGAGTAGCTTGTGTGAAGAAGAGAGGAGACTCATCTGTGATAACTCCAAACCCATCCAGAGCGCGAAGTGTGCCCATGGCGTCCACAGCTTTTACTTTGGGTAGCACGTCACTTTTTGGGGTCTCAAACCAAAGCATTACTTTGAGTTTGCACAGGTTGCATATTTTATCCCCTGTGTTTCTATGTACTTGTGCCCAGAAAGGCAGATGTTGAGGCTGGCTTTTCGGAGCGACTAGCTGAAGGCAGCTGAAATCAGTCATTTCTGCATTTGGAAGATAGACGTATTTACGACTGACAAGAAGAACAGAGGAAATCCAACCGCTTGTACAAGGGGATACCTTCCCAAATGATGAGATTATTCTGCTGCTGTTGTTGATTAAATACATTTTCATTAACATCTGGGGAGCTGTGTTCAAATATCTTGCTTCAATACGATTAATTTACATGCCAATTGGATAAGCTCAGCCATTGGCAGGCTCAGCCATTGGAAAATACTTGGAGGATTTTCCAGGGTAAAGCTATAAAAATTCTGAAAACTGTGAGAAGGGCTCCTGGACACTGCGGTCAGCAGGAGTTTGTCATGTGTAAGGGAAAGGCCGCAGGAGGAGACTCCCACATCAGCCACGAGAGCTGAGGACACGAGTTCGAGACCCATCCTTTGAAGCAGCTGAGCGCTGGCACTTGCCTGCAGTCCTCACACTGCGGGGCTGTGAGGTCCAGGTTTAGTGTCAGGATGACATTGAAAATCACGTGGAGAAGAGCATGTGACGTGGGCTTGTGGCCTCCATATGCATGCACATACATATCCACAAACACCTGTACACACGTGCACAAAACTGTGACCAGAAGAAAACGTCCTGAAGTTCAGTGTCCCAATATATGATATGCTTGCTTTAATTATGATATTTTATATAATTTTAATTATACTTTAACTATGTACTATTATATAAGTCTTTATTCCTACTAACGTAGTACATAACTATTTTGAATTCTGCCTATATTTTAAAAATACATCTTAATGGTTGTGCAATATTCTATTGAGTGAATATAATATTGAAAATTTAATGTTATTTTTTCCATATTTTAAAATATTTAACTGATTTCTAATTACTCTCTTTTATAAATAACACAAGTTGTCAGTATTGATTTTTTTCTTGCTACTTAAAAAATAAATTTCTTGTGTGGAAATAATTTTATATTTATAGAAAACCAGCAACCATGGTACCAAAAGCTCCCACAGCCATGTCAACTTCAATTATTCAGCATGATATTATATGTCACTTGCATGACTCAGGTGTCAAAATTAAGATATCAAAACTGGAATATTGCTATTAACTAAATTCAGAGAATTAGAATATTGCAAACTATCCCTTGGATATTTAAAAAGCCATAAACCATCATATGATACTGATTGTGAAGTGAAGAGAAATGACCCTGCAAGTTTTTTGAATAAATAAAATCTTAAAGACATGGAAAAGAAAAATAACGGGGGAAAGGTGCCTCGCCAAAAAAATGAAAGAGTCAGCAGAATTTGTGGAGTTGTCTCTGAAGTTCTAACAGACATTACTAACAACGACAGAGGAGATGTGGACTAACTATATGCTGGGTACCCCGCCTCATTCACTCATTAAAGTAGCTACCTCAGTATCCCCAAGTCACCAAATGTCACCAAAAGTCACCAATACAACCCTCTAAATCAAAAGGAAACATGAAGGGCCTTCAGGAATGTATTTGAGAGAAAAGTAATAGTCAGTAATGTCGCTGAACGCCTGCTTTGTCCCAAATCCACTTCCACTGACCTCACAATCCTTCTGGCAGCTTTACAGAGCAGCTTCTGTGTTTATAGTCAAGTGCAATTAAGGAGACTGAATCATACAGAATTGTGCAATGTTTCCAAGGTTATTGAAATAATGAGAGAAGCCAGTTATCAAATTCACACTACCTGACAATACGGCCTCAGCCAATGACTGCTCTGTGCCTACTATAGAGGACCAATGGGTGGAAGGGGTGCTACTGGGTGGAAGCCATTGGATGAAGGGCCATTAATTTAATAAATGTATAACGTTGTATGTAATTAATAACAAAGTAAGAAATTTTCTCAAGTAAAATAGATCACTGGTAGTATGCTTTGAAGTCTAGACACTAAAGGTTATGTTTGAGAAACAAGAGTGTACCTCTTTATAACTAACAGTAGATATTTTATTATATATTATATATAATATTATATATATCATGTATATGCAATAACATCACAGGCAATGGAAAAGTACAGTGCTTTACTATTATATAGTCTTGGGTTTAAAACAGCATGTCTGCCCCTTTTCTTACTGCATAACCATTTATTATCAACACAAGGGTACCAGCACACTGTCTCTCATCAACATTCAGGACAAACAAAGTTTGGAAGGTCAGCCCGGAAACCCCCTTCTCAGAGCAATGGCTGGTTAGCTGTACACTGAAGTGAAGCACCAGACTTTGCTATCAAGTTCCCTGATCTCCTGTTTCCTTCTTAGCTTGAATTTTGATTTTCTCTTCCCACTTACCAGCTTTGAGCCCAACATTTCTGTGTCATTATGCCAATATCCAATTATTTTCAATGCTGTTCACTGGTTTTCTACTATGTGTAGCTAATATTTAAGAGTAAATATTGACCCCCCTCTACTGCTATAATTTGACCACATTTCCACTATCTCATCGCTATAATGTTCAGAGAAGTAGAGTGTAGGGCCAAGCTCCACAGGCATCATCACCATCAATGCAGCTCATGTTTACTGAGAAGATCATCAGTACTGCACAGACGCTAATATCACTTCACGGCCTTTGCTGGAAACTGCGATTTTTAGCCCTTCCTGTAGATTGGGCCATAAACTCATCACTGAGGTAGAGAAAATAGTCAAAGATTACACATTCATGATAGTGCCAGGATTCATCACAGATATTTAGTTGAACATACTATTATCATTCTGTTCGATGTATAATAGAAAACATTATGTAATATATTGATCATTGAGTTAATTTATAAAATTACGAAATGCAAAGAGGAAGTATAGACATTTGCTGAGCTAGTGAAAAAAGTCCAAACATTCAAAAAGGGAATAGAATGTTGAAATTATTTTGATTTACAAACAATGTATGCTTTCAATCACCCATGTCTGTCTGATCTAGCATCCCTGTTCAGCAGCTCTTCCAGTCTCTACTGTGAAAGGTGTTACCCAAAGGCTTGAATGAGTTTACCATGCTCTCTGTGTTTACTTAAGAATGATAAAAATTTTATTCCATAATTACAATCTCTACTATGTTAATAATTCACCTTTATAGGGCCAAATTTATTGCCTGAGTACTTGTGAAGACAGTCGGAAAAATATATTGCACATAAGTTAATGTGTCTTCCTGCATGCTTATGACTTCAGAAGCAGCAGAGGCTACGTGATGATGGGAAATACACCTGCAATTTATTGGCAGTTGATTCGATTCACGGAACTGCAATGTGGATGACTATGTGTTGATATATTTTGGGTTTAAAATAAAATACAACCTATTAACTATTTATTACAGGGTTAAACAAATGAACGGATATACTTCACTGTGCTTTCTTCTGTTGGAGTCGATGAAACAATTATCAAATAAGAACCAAAACCGATCATTTCTTCCAATTTTTATAGTGAGGTAATAAAGAGTCACTATCACTGAGACAAGGTGTATTCTTGCATGAAGTATTGGATTGGCTACATAATTACTAACCTGAAATTTCTGAATAAATAAAGCAGGAGTTTGCTCTTAGTATTTTGGGTTGTTTTCTCTATAACTTCCCTAATAAAATCTAGACATAAACACATAGGCAACTGTGGAAGATTTAACATAAAAGGGCAGCTAACAAAGTTGGACTAAAGAGAACACAGTACTTAGGTTGACCCTTTTCCCATGTTTTTGAGAAATTTCCACAATATCGACCCTTTAAAATAAAAGTTTTAGAATGATCTTGGTGTAGACAATGGTTAGATAATTTTTTCAAGTCAGATAATGCCTGGCTTTGGTGAATCATAGTTGAAACAAAGTGAAATGTTTTTAAACTTTAGATTTTATTTTGGCTTTTATTATTAAGCCAGGGGACAAGTGTAAGGATTAAGTGAAACCCTAGCCAATTGCTATTTTCTACAATTGTGGAAATGTGTATATTCAAGAAGTTTCCAGATGTTCCATACAGGACTTGAGTTGTGGTAACTGGGATGGCTTAAAGCCCTCTCTGCCCCCACCCCCTTGGCTCCCATTCCCATTGCTTTCCACAATGGCTGTGACAGGAGACCAAACAGTAAGTGTTTAATAAAACTATCCTTGTCATCCCTCTGTATTCACTATTCACAGCCTGGTTTGCTTTCTTTCGTCAGTCTCCTGGCCCTGTGCACAACACTCCTCTGTCTCCATTTCCAGGACATTAGCACAACTGCCCAGTTACTGTGGATGAAATGACCTTCTTTCTCATGGTGCCTTCAATTCGGGCAGGTTTGCTGAATCCACAAAAGTTGTGCGACATTGACACCTCCCCATTTGTTCTCTTCTGTGTAGCCAGATGTCTTACTTGACATTACCAGTAGACAGATTAACTGCAAACAAGAATTGTACTCTAGAACCGATGGCTGAGGGAGCAGGAGGGGACAGTCAACAAGCGAGGCTGACAACTGGGGAATGGATGCCAACCTGCGAAGAGATGGGCCATTTATGAGTTACTGGACCACAACTTGGTAATCCATTTATGAAAACAAGCCTTTGCAAGCGCTTCCTGTTCGGCTTCAGATTTCATTTCTTAAAGCAGAAATTCTCAGAAACAACCTTGACGAAGAAGAGGCTATTTGCAGAATCTGTTTACTTAAGAAAAGTTAAATGGTGCATGGAACATCTCTGTTACCCAGCGTACAACAGTGACTGCCTTTAGCTTTTTAAATTGCATTTGCTATTTGCTTTTTTCTGTCAAGTGACCTACGCTTATTTATGTTGGGAGGCATCAGATAGTGCCTGTTGGTTTTCAACCAATGCTGTGATACAAAGACAGTGTTTAAAGGAAAAAAAAAATAACTCTGTTTGCTAAATCTGACAGCGAGAGTTGGTTTTCAGTGTCCAGCATGGTAAATGTTTACAGAGAACACGGTGCTGAGCTGCAGTGTCTAGATTTTTCTATGACTTGCCTTCCTCTTTCCCTCACATCTCATGGAAAAAATATAAGATTTTGATTCAGCTAGCTCAGGTACAAATCTGAGCTCTATTATTTCATAATTGTGTTATCTTTGGCAAATTAGTTAGCCTCTCTCTACCTCAGATTCACCTACAAGATGGAAATGGTGATTACAGTAAATTCCTGATAGAACTGTGTAGAGAATGAAATGAAACCACCTATGTAAAGCTCCTTAAGCAATAATTAGGATGACGTAGGACTTCATAGATACTATTTGTACCCCCAGGAGCAGTGCTTCTAAAACTATGTCTCTCCCCGCCATGGTGGCTTCCCAGGCTTATGATGGTTGAAAAAGGAGACTTTTACTAAACCATAGTCTATGCCAACAATTGTGTTTGGAGTGTTACCTCAACCCAAAGTTAAGCTCTGGTCTGCATCTGCTGTGGCTGCATGAGTGCAGCTCAGATACACATGCTACAGGTATGGGCACCAGAGTGGCGTTATTAAAAGGTCTGGAATTTTTGCAGAGTGGGATTTTCTTTGAGGGCTTTAGTTCCTTGAAGCTAGACCTTCAAAGCGGGTTGTGAAGGTCACTTTCCTTCTCTTCCTTTACTTGCCCTTTTTCTAGTTTATGAAGCAATAACTTTGCCCAATCAAGTAGTCCACTCTGACATGCCAGAGGGTCCAAGGAGAAGCTCTCCAGACCCTTTTTTCTTTGTAAGTTAACTAACCCTGCTGTCCTGTTACCACAACAATACTGAGTAGCGTAATATCTTAAAGTTGTAACAGAGGGTCAGGAGAGAAATGCGTGAAACAGAGATCATGTTGTCCCAATATGGAAAACAAACTGACAAATGTCCATATATGAGGATGCAGCAATTGTCAAAGGATTTTTAATATTTAAATAATTCTTAGTAATTAATAGAATAAACGGGGAGACCAATGGTACATGTGAGGGATGAATGCTCTTCAAGGGCATCTTTGGGTGGCACTAAAATCAATCTGTATCAAGTTGCTTTCAAACTTTCTTAGAGCAGAGACCTGGGTTTTCTCCAGCACATACTTCACACAATAGTCAATTCTAACCCCAAATATGTCTGAAGTCTCACTTTTCAAAAATCGTGATGTATTACAGATGATAGGAAGTATGCTTATAGCTGATTAAACATTATTAGCTTCATTAGAATATCAGTATAAACTATCCATATGTTAATCAATATATTTATGTTAATTGCTAATTTTCATGTCTCGCAACAAAGGTGCAAATTGTGGCATCATATGACCTTCCAGGCACACATGATGCCTGCAATGCTTTTTTTTTCTTACTAAGTTGTGCAACTGCTAAAATTAATTGCACCCCAGGGCTATTACAGTATGCATGAATTGTCAGCCAAATGAATGACAATTTTGAAAGAGAATGAAAGAATAGGGATTTAGATATGTTCTCAGTGAATGCTGCTAGCTACATGAAGCTGACATGATACCCAATTACAAAATCACTAATTAAAGCCATCAAACAAACCCATGCATTTGTGCCAAACACTGGATCTTCAAGTTCAGATTCTGAAATGTCCGGTAGTCAAAATAAGAAAATCCTTTCTCAATAGTTTCTCTAAACATTTTAGTGTAAAAGTCACCATTTTCCACACCACACAATAAGCTGATTTTACTGTGTTCAATACCAATATGTAACAAAGTAGCAAGAATGTGACTACTTCTCTTGTCTCAGAACTCCAAGAGAGCTAAAAAATAAAACATGCTTGCTTATTAAAGACTAGTGCCATAAAAGGGAAATCTCAAAAGTTGGAATTTATGGGAAATTTAATAATGTGTTACGACAAAACACCTCACATACAAAACTTCGCTAGGAAGAAATCAAGCTAATAAAAATATAACATGTGCAGTAGAATCAGAGACCCATTGCCATTGTTCTTGAGTTCTCAGTAGTCCTCATTGTCCGCTATGTTCAGCGAGTCCGATATTATCCCAGGCTTTTTCAGACCCAGGTCAGCTGGCCTTGATGAGTTCCCCATAGAACATCCCCATTGTCTCAGTGTGTGGGTGCACCCCTCGCGGTCCTGAGTTCCTTGCTCATGCTCTCTCTCCTTCTGCTCCTGATTTGGACCTTGAGAATTATGACGGGTGCTCCAATGTGGGTCTCTGTCTCCTTTCATCGCCTGATGAAGGTTAATATTCAGGAGGATGTCTATATGTTTTTCTTTGGGTTCTCCTTATTTAGCTTCTCTAGGATCACTAATTATAGGCTCAATGTCCTTTGTTTATGGCTAGAAACCAAATATGAATGAGTACATCCCATGCTCCTCTTTTTGGGTCTGGCTTACCTCACTCAGGATAGTGTTTTCTATTTCCATCCATTTGCCTGCAAAATTCAAGAAGCCCTTGTTTTTTACTGCTGAGTAGTACTCTAATACGTACTGGCTTTGTAGGAGCCTAGGCAGTTCAGATGCTCACCTTACTAGAAATGGATGGAGGTGGGAGTTCCTTGGACTTCCCACAGGGCAGGGAACCCTGTTTGCTCTTCGAGCTGAGGAGGGAGGGGGACTTGATTGGGGAAGGGGGAGGGAAATGGGAGGCGGTGGCGGGGAAGAGACAAAAATCCTTAATAAATAAATAAATTAAAAAAAATACAACATGTGTGTCTACCATATTCAGAATTAAAGTGGCCATGGTCTCCAAGTTCCTCATATGCAGAACAGAACCTGCTTTCACCATATGATATCCAATGACTAAATTTAAATAATATCCAAAATTTAAAGTATGTGTGCATATCAACATATAGGCCAGATGTAACCACACACACAAGTAACAGTCAGAAACTATGCTGTTGGGGACCTCAGATGTTTGCCTTGTTCTCTGCATACACAACTCTGCTTTCCACCTTAGCACCAAGTTTACTACCAGAAAACATCCATACTGCTACAGAGTAGACTGACTGCTCAGCTAACTCACAGAATAATACGACATAACCAGTGTCTCTTACAAGCCACTGGCTCAGGATAGGAAACAAGAAGGAACTGATCTATTCATTAATCCACGAGGCACATGAAGCTGATGTTGTCACTTTGGCTGTCTAACCTGACTAGTAACACACCTGTAGCAAGAAAGAGCTATAAGCCCATGAATAAGAAGCTCATGCTAGGGAACAGGAGACAGATTCTACAGGGGAGCTAGTGCAAGGTGCTTCACTGATTTCAAAGCACTTTGTAGATACCTTGGTTTTTAGTGAAGGTTTCAAAGTTTGTCTGGCAAGATCAGCACTTTACCTTGACTGTACTGAACCACACACGTTCAGAATAAATACTGGTGAGGAGTTTTCATGTTAGAAACAAGATGAATATTAGTTTTAAATGAGTGAAGATTTGGAGATTTGAAGATTCAACTGTGATAAGAATTAGATTTACTGTAATACCAAAAGAGGTGATGCAGTTTTTTCAAGTTCATGTTGCTGTAAGTGACAAAATAATAATTCATCATCCCTTCTCTCATACCTGATGGTACCTAGATGTGGGAGGTTTTTCTGTCTATGTGTTCTTTTTATTGTTGGGTGTCCCCCTCCCCCAACAGTACCTATGGCACCTGAGACTTTTAATCTAAAGGATGAAATGGACTCTAGAATCCCACAGAGCTAGCACTTGGAAGGCCAGCATCTGTAATTTTGTTTTTATACAATAAACAGATACAAAATAAGAGTCGCTGTCTGCTTTGTTTCTTCCCTATTGTTGTGATAGAGTTCCAGGATGAAGGCAATTTATGGAAGAAAGGGTTTATTTTTGGCTTACGGTTTCAGAGGGTTAGCGTCGATGTGGAGGAACAGACTACGCAAGTGGTGGACAGCTGGAGCAGCAGCTAGGAGCTCACACTTCACACAGTACCAGAAAAGAGGGGGTGCAGCCCTATGACAGAGACTTTTCAAATTTCCTCCTTCCCCTGCAGTGTTATACCTTTTCCAAAAAGTCACACTTCATAATCTTTCCCAAATGGCCACCAACTTGGACCAAGAATTCAAATGCCCAAGACTCATGAGGGACTCTTTTTCAAACTACTGTAGGTCCTGCACAGGCAGGTCCCATTCTGGAGTGCTTCACTGAGAAGCAGCAGGACTCCTGATGTTACGGATAACAAGACTCCATAGCCTTGATGTAAAGCTCCAAGTTTTAATGCCCCTGAGTATTTGTGAAAATCTACTCCCTAAAATTCTGAAACTGTTTGAGGAAAAAGTACTGAATCACTTCAAGATCCAGGCATAGGTAAATACTTCCTGAATGAGATTTTGGACACTCAGGAAATATTGCCAGTAATTGATAAATAGAATTTCATTAGTGAAAAAGCTTCTGCTCAGCAAAGAACACAATGAAGTAAAGATACATTCTGAAGAATGGAAGAAAATCTGCTATTTATACAGCAGATGAATGGTTAATATTAAGAACTTACAGAGCTGGGGAGAAGGCTTGGTCAGTAAAGGGTTTCCCTTCCAAACGTGAGGGCCTGAGTTCAGTTTCCGATAACTACATAAGAAACAAAATGTGTTGATGCAGACTTCTAATTCTGGAACTGGGTGAATGGAAACAGGCAGAACCCTGAGGTCTACTGGATAGCCAAACACAAATTCCACAGAACACTTTTTTTATTTTTTTTTTTTATTTTGTTGAGATAGGGTTTCTCTGAGGTTTTGGACCCTGTCCTAGAACTAGCTCTTGTAGACCAGGCTGGCCATAAAGTCAGAGTTCCCCTGTCTCTGCCTCAAAAGTGCTGGGATTAAAGGCATGTGCCACCACCCACCTCCCAGTCCCCAAAATACTTTTTAATAAAGGTTTATTTGCATTTTAATTGCATTCATGTGTGTCTACCTGTATATGTATCTGTACATATGAGTGCAGCTGTTCACTGAGTCCACAAGAGAGTATGGACCCTCATAGTGCTGGGGTTATACCCTGTGTTGTTCTGGGAACTAAACTCAGGCTCACTGCAAAAGCAGTACTCAGATTTTTTTTTTTTTCAGATGTGGATCCTACTCTATAAAATATGCAAATGTATATAGATTTAAATGTGGGTAACACAGAAAACTCTAACACAAAGATCAGACAGGAGGGCTGGAGAGATGGCTCAGAGGTGAAGAGCACTGACTGCTCTTCCAGAGGTCCTGAGTTCAATTCCCGACAACCACATGGTGGCTCACAGCCATCTATGGTGAGATCTGGTGCCCTCTTCTGGCATGCAAGCATACATGGAAGGAATGTTGTATACATAATAAATAAATAAATCTTTAAAAAAAAAAGATCAGACAGGAATAAAAATAGGTGATGAAGAAGCAGGAGTGGTGACCCAAAGGACACATGGAACACTGAAATGGAAAAGGCAGTGGATGAGGTGGCTACAGGCAGGATTCAGGAAATGAAAGGGCAAGAAAATCTAACACAACACACCTTCAAAACTGGCATAATGATATCATCTACTACCTTGTATGCTAATTTTCAAGATTAATTATTGAAATATTAAAGTTATATAATTTGCAACAGAATGTATACTTCTAGAGATAATTGTAGTAATTAAATTAAGTCTGTCTCACAAAAATAATACCAAATATAGAATGTGTACACATGCCATGGAAATAGAAGTAAAACTTCCTAGGGGAACACAGACGACTCAGGGAAGGGTGGAAAGACATGGGAGCAATATGCCCAATGTAAATTCCTATTTATATGAAGATGTTATTGTGTACAACCCCAGCAAACACGAAAACAGAGTGAAACAATACAACATCTTATTCCTCTCCCCCATATCACACTTCTTTAAAAAGATCAGTCCTCTATTTCTGATTTTCCATATCCATGGCTTTTAATACTGTTTGCTTTTGTCTAACTGAATAGAAGGAACAGGAACTTCAGCCCCATTTCCAAGCTATCCTTGTATCAGATTGCCCACACACTGAAGCACAATGTAAGTATTGTAAAGGAGCCCTGTTAGTTTTATGGACCAAGGACAAGTGGATAATACTGGCTTCCAAGGTCAGGACAAATGAGTGCACTGTGTTTTCCCCATCTCCCACTCTGACACAAACACTGAACTTTCACATTGAGCACATTCAGGGACATAACAAAAGTGTATGGTACTAAAAACGAGGATTAAAATCCCTTTTTCTTAGATTTCCTTGTATCTCCTGCTAAACTCTACACTCAATGACCAATCCCTCTCTGAAATAATCATTTAGGAAAGTCTATTGTTCATTGTGGAAAACTTAAGCATTATTCATATAAACACATATTTAAGAAAAGATACAGTATAAACAAAATGGACATAGAGATAAATAAAATATTTCCTTAAAATCTATCTTCTTTCTGTACCATACGAGATGACTCCTGACATGAGACAGAAATTTTGAATTTTTCTTTTAACAGCATGCTTGGATTTAGAGAAGGATAGCCATTGTCCAACTCCAAAGCAAGCTCTTATTTTTAAGGAGAGATGAATACATGTTCAAATAATCAAATTCTACCATGCAGATAATACAGCATCATAAGGCAGATTTCTCTTTGCTTGTTGATTCTTTCTGGATAGCTATCTTTTTATCTTTAGGCAGAAACTAGCAGAGACTGATTGTGTCATTTCTAGAAGAGACATTATTCCTAGGAATTCCTTGTCTACAGTCTCTTTTTAGATTTCCTATTATTCCACAACTAAAACATTTGGCGTTTTGGTGTCTCCTCATACCATTGGAAATCGCTTTTCCTACCCAAGCTTCAGTACTATAGTCAAATGTTTCAACTTTAATTGTACGCATCTATGGTGCTGCTCTAACCTTTAAAGGTCCAAGGATCTTCTTACATTCTAAGCTGCACACATTTACATGAGCACATGTGAATGCACATACATGAATGAATGCACACATGACATAGTCTTACATTTTAGTTCTTTGTATGAAGCTCTGTCTTATCATACACTTTGATTCATCTTTCCTGACCTATAATCACCACAACTGAATTAAGTTGACAATTGTTTGGGAAAAATAAAAAAAATTAAATTGTTGACTTAAAATTATGAAGTAAAGGGTTTTTGTTTGTATCCTAGAAGTTTGTGAAGTAAAAAAGTCTCCATAACTATCCATTTTGTCTCAATTTCTAGTTCCTCTTTGATTTTGGTAATTTGTGTTTGGTGGACTTGTTTTAAATGTGGGATATATTAAAATAGATGCTGTAGTTGATGCTCTTCAAGTGTAGATGCCCAGAAGTGAGAAATGTCATTTCTTCTCCAGTCTAACTGGATAAAAATGGCTGGAAGTTATAACGGAAAATCTTAGGATTCAAACACTCTCCTAAGGCCTTTACGTGGACATTCCTCTTTTGAGCATCAAATAATCTCATGTGTACACTTCTTTACTCTTTTCTAATTACGGCAGAGATAAGGAATGTGAAAAAAACCTGCCTGATGGCAAGCAGTGTTAAAGACCATTTCAAAATTCACACATCTGATTTGAGGATTGTGTTCTTGATTTTATCAGTAAATGTATTTGTTTAAAAGATGGCTCAGTATATTTTTTATTAATAATGATGATTTACCAGGCAATACAAATTAGAATTTCACTTCAATTCAGCTTCATAGCCATTCCAATGAACTGGATAGTCTCACTGATCAAGACCCTCAGACTAGGTTAGAGAAAAAGCATACTTATGGGGATTGCTGTCTGTTGAGGAGGTGAGCCTACTAGGGAGGGAAAAGCTGGTTGTAGTGCAGTCAAATCAAGGCCTCAGTTATTCCCCAGCAACTACAGGGCTAGATAGATGGCCCTGCAGAATTTCACAAATTGGAAGTGACAGATATTTAAGAAGTTTGAAGGGCAGGTATCTAGTTCCATTCAGGATGTCAAATGTGTGTGGAGAAAAGGAATAACTTACCTATTAAGGAAAAATAAACGTTCACATTAGTTATAGTGATTCTGTTTAGAGTGAAAAAAATAACTGCAATACATAGACATCCAAACCTGACAGAGCACTGTGATTGCTCTTGGAGGATAACCATTATTCTCTAGAACCTGACTATTTCTGTAGCTATCACATACTTAAGTCATCAAATATAGAGAAATCAAAAAATCAAGCTGGCACTTGTCTGAAAATCTTAACCATTCTGGCTACCTTCCATAGAGCTAGATGATACTATGTATGCTGGCAGAAGAGAAAACTAACCAGTAATCTACCCGAGCTATAAACCTTGTGAATTCTGACCTGGTAAAGGATGCCCACTGGTTCAACAGTGCCAAGAACGCAATGAGAATAACCAACTTCTTTCCAATTGGATTAAAGTCCCACCTCACAAGATGAGACCCATACCTGATACCATTATCAGGCTGAGAACCCATGGCTAGACAGACCATTAAGTCCTAGCCGGAAACTTACTACTATTATTCTGCTAAGACACATAGCATGAAACTGACTGTTAATGACTTATTGTCAAGTCCATAGGTCAATGCATTGCTCAACCCTCATCAGAAAAGCTTCTTTTTACAGTAGATATTGATTAACATAGAAATCCACAACTGGCTATATTTTATAGAAAATAATAGACAGTCAACTATTCAGTCATAAATGGAACACATATAAAACACTCTTCCTGCCAAGGCTTAGAAAGTATTACAGAAGAAAATGTGGAAAGATGGTAAGAGCCAGAGGTGGTAGATGACTGCAAGAAAACAGTGTGCTCTAGACAAGGAGTGTTGCACTGGGTATAACTTGGGCATACATAAGACTGCAAAGTACAACCTCACAGTGACATACTTCCTCCAACAAGGCCATACTACTTCATACCTACTCCCACAGAATCACACCTCCGAAAGTGCCACTTTCTAGGAGCTTATGGGGGCTACTTACATTCAAACTACCACAATGAACATTTCTCATAAGAGTCGAGGGTGCTCCCAAATACCACCAAACAAAAAAACCCAACACCAGACATGAGAAACCTTCTTTTGGGTTGCTGGCTGGGTCCATCGAAGAAACTCCCAAAATACACAGCTCTCTTTACTGCCCTTAGTTACCATCCAGAGTTGGGAGCTAAGTCCCTATTGCTGAAAGCTACTATGCATTTCAGAAACGGGGCCCAGAGACCCTGGAGATGGAATGGACTTGAATGCCCTCTCCCTAAGGACTAACGGGTCCATCGAAGAAACTCCCAAAATACACAGCTCTCTTTACTGCCCTTAGTTACCATCCAGAGTTGGGAGCTAAGTCCCTATTGCTGAAAGCTACTATGCATTTCAGAAACGGGGCCCAGAGACCCTGGAGATGGAATGGACTTGAATGCCCTCTCCCTAAGGACTAACTTTCATGGGACCAGAAGGCACCATGCAAGCTTCCAAAGAAGGAAGGGAACCAGCAGTCCTACCCAGTTGTGATATCTATGAATGACATCAGCTACTAGCATGTCATGATGACCATACAGTAATGGTATGCATACCTTGGTGGTAACCAACAGCTTTCTAATTGGACATAAAACTCATGGAACAAGAGGGAAACCATGTCTGGTACTGCAAACCTAGCTAACTACTCAGTGTCAGCAAAGTTATGGTCATAGGAGAAGAATCTACAACCACTAATTTCCTAAACCAGTGTAATGCCTACAGTCTATAATTGGTTGTCCTGATTATACCCACAGATGAGTGTCATCTTTACTCCCTCATCAAGGAAACTTCTCTTTGCAACAGATGGATCATTACAGAAAACCATAACTAATCAAAACGCAGAGCTATGGCTCCCTACCCTAATGGATGCATCTACAAAATACACTTGAGGCTCAGGGAGAATTGAGGGAGAAGGGATGGAATATTGTAAGAGTCAGAGCTCTGGTCAGGACTGTGCTGTGAGATTGTGTATCCTAGCAACACCAGACACTATATATATAAAGTCTCCCCAGCATGACCTGCCACAACTTAAGCTGAACAAGGGGGACACCAAGAAACATATCAACCTGGGTGGGGAGAAGTGCACAAGGCCTCTTCACAAAGAACTATAGGCGACTGAGTAAAGCTGTTGAATTATCACAGGTAGAGAATTACCAGGCTAGCAACAAGATAGACTGATAATATTTTTCTTTATTTTAACAGGAAAACTCACTAAATAGCAACCAGGAATGAGAAGTCCAAACTCAGCTGTGTAGCGTGGGAACCACAGAGAGAAAGCAAACCTTGGGCTGCCCAGCGTTTTTCTCCAGGTACCCAAAAGGTAACGCCCCTAACTTGGTCCCACCTCTTAAACTTCATTGGCTGACAGAGATTCCCCATCATAAAGCTGGAAGCAGAGAGGTGGCCCTTCTCAAGGAAGAACACACCAATTGGTTATCCAGTGCTAAACGGTCACCCTGAGAACATATAGCAAGTAATATTATATGGACTTAAAAACGTTATATTTGGATATATCTATATATTGGTAAAGCTGTACAGTAACCGTTAGTAAAAAAGAAAAAAAAAAAGAGGCCATGAATTTAAAGGAGAGTGGAGAAAGTTATATGGGAGCAAAGATGGGGAGAAGTATAATTATAATCTCACAAATTAAAAATGTACAGATCTCTCAAAGAATGAATAAAAATTTAACTGCAACATACATTCTCTTTTAGAGATACAAGACATTAAAGTGTTTAAAAATTGCATGCAAAATTGTGAAAGCTTAGCAATACAATTGAAACGTATTCATATTATAACAATAGAACTCCCATTCCAGCAATATCTCAGTTTCTGCTAAATTAGGTTTGCTCAACTGTAACTCACATATGTGTAATTAACTCTGCTCAGAGAGGGTAAGAGAATAGAACTCTGTGTGCAAACATACTTGTGAAAATTGATATGCTGATATAGCTTTATGTACTTACTCTAGCTCAAATAATTGAATGGTTAATTTAAAAATCATGAGTAACTATCTTAAAATATTCTACTTTATCTGGCTGATTTAACAGCAATTGAATGAACTGTTAACATTTTTTCTTCTAAATTACAGAACTTGTCTGATTGTGCTTTTGAAAGGCTTTAATTTCAAATGTATTGAAAAGTGAATCTTTTTTTTCTGGTGTAGGAAGGTACTTCTGTCTATATTTTGCTTTTATTGGTTAATGAGTAAAGCTGTTTCGGCCAGTGGTTTAGCAGATTATAACTAGACTGGAAGAGATAGATAAAGAGTAGGCTGAGTCGGGGAGAAGCCATGTAGCTGCCTGCAGGAGACAGAGGCACTGGAACCTTGCCAATAAGCCACAGCCATGTGGCAATACACAGATAAATAGAAATGGGTTACTTTAAGATATAAAAGTTAGCCAGAAATACGCTTAAGCTATTGGCCAAACAGTATTGCAATTAATACAAATTTCTGTGTAATTATTTTGAGTGTGAGTGGCTTCCACCAACAATTTTGTATTTAACAAATATGACCTAAAGAAGACAATCTGGAAATGTGTAAATCCAACAGGATGGGAAACCGGTTCAACAGAAGAGTTAGAAGCAGTGTGAGGATAGATGGGGCTGGAGAACATTGGATGGAGGGGGCTTTAACATTTAGCAGAAACAGTGATACCACCAGGTCACTAGAAGCCACAGACATCAACACAGATCCCGACTATGGCAGGGCCATGGACCCAGACATGGCCCTCCACTGCAGTGTGGGTACAGACAATACCATGGCCTCAGTTGACAGCTCTTACCATGCAAACCAGCCTGGTCCCAGCAGTAGCAAAGCTCTCAGACACCAGCATGGTCACAGGTTGCAGTCCAGCCCTTGGGCATCTGTGTGGCCCCTGACACATGACCAGGGACATCAAGCTAGACCCTGGCAACTGCAGGACCGTGAACCTGGGCAGACATGGTCTCAGCAGTATTCTGGGCCAAGTTGTCACCATGGTCGCAGGTGGCCTTGCAGACCTCCCAGAGTGGCCTGGTCCCTGTGGCAGTGCAGTCCTCAGACAGCAATGTGGCCCCAGGAGGCAGCCAAGATCTTTGTTCCCTGCAAGGATTTCAGAGGAGACAGGAACCACAAACATCAACACAGGCTCCCTCAGATGCTCCAGGTCAAGTCCTTGCTTATATAGCCCAGGCCCAGAAATCTCCCTGGACTCGGGTGGCCAACATCAGCCCAGTTCCTCACCACCCTCACTTCTCCAGATCCACCTCTCTTCCCAGGCCACAAACCATTCCGCTTCCTGGTCTTTTCTACTTTCCCACCCCGTATGCTCTCAACACAAGGGTTCCCAACAGAAGAGCACCAGGTCACAGGTGGTGCTTGGTTGAGTACATACGGAATGGTGTGGAGCTGTTGCCTTGCCTCTCTTTCATGACCGGGGTCTACAGGCCTCGAGCAGCTCTTGGTACGATAGTTCCTGATCACCTGGTACCAGAGATGGGCTTGCTCATAGTTGATTGTGATCCCCCTCCCCCCTCAGGACCGCGCGCAAAAGGTCTTGGGGAGCTTCATCTGTATCCTCTACCAGTTCAGACACTAAAACATTTTTAATATCACCAATCACAATAAATGAGGACTTAAATTTATCCAAAGGCAAAAACTATAAAATTAAGTAAAATGTAGAGCTCCTGTGTTATACCATTTGTAAGTAAAACAAAATATCAAGTAGAAAACAAAGGGATGAGCAAATCACAGAATCACAAAATGGTGTGCAAAGAGTAATTGGAGAGAAAGCTTTAGCATTGCTTAGAAGACCAATAAGACTAAAGGCAATTAAAAAGGACCATGAGATCAGAGGCTTGCTGGACACTTACTACAAACTGATTACAATTTTGAGGACAAAAGTAATTAAATACCAGCAATTCCAGAGCTGCTACCCTAGAATTACCAAAATTCTCTACAAACTAAATAAAATGCATTAATACATTATAATTCTAGAAAAGCAAACATTATCAATATTCATACATATTTTAACAATACTAAAAATAGAAAAATTGTTTGAAGGCAATAAACCTCTTAGCCAACACACTTGCTAAATTTCACTAAGCATTTTCTGAAAATATTCTAACAAAAGCAATTTTGATACATGAAAATGCTTATTGTATATATTAAACTATGAAATGATAAATAGGGTCTAAAGAAGATCATAAATAAAATTAAAATATTGATCCAACTAGCATTTATTTTGTTTTCATAATTAGCATGGAAACCATGGGTTTCTTTATGGCATTTTCGTGCTTATTTTGTTTTGTCTGATTCTTCTCCCCGACTGCCGTCTCCTATTCCTCTGCCCTCTAATTCCCTTACTCTATAGCATTTTCCCTGCCCTATCTGTAAGACCTCCTTTTCCTCTCATGGTCCCTTTGACATCGGGTGACTTATCAGTAAACAGTGACTGCACTTTCGTTTCCCTGCCACCTAGACCCAAATAATCACTCAGAAACTTTATTAATTACAACACTGTTTGGTTAATGGCTCAGGCTCATGGTTGTAGCCTATCTGTGTGACATTTACTCTTTCAGCGGCTACATGGCATCTTCTCCACCACACCTACCCTATCTCTCTCTGTATCTATCTATCTATCTATCTATCTATCTATCTATCTA
>NC_022009.1:76748836-76751883 GCF_000317375.1 Microtus ochrogaster
AAGATTCTGAATGATGAAAGGACAGTCTGGGTTACCTCCCTTAATATGATTTCTAGATCCATCTATTCTGTAAATTTCATAATTTTACTTTTCTTTATAGTTAAACAAAATTTAACTTTTGGCATGTACCAAGTTTATATTTTCTGTTCATATTTTGATTAGCATTTAGGTTGGTTACAACTTGCTTTTAATGGAATATAGGGAAAATATAACTTAAGAAAGGGTAGAAATAAATAAAATTGAGAATAAGCAAATTTTTACTTTATAATTTTATCATTGGTTTTGCAAAAAGTAAATGCAGAAGAATCACTTGAAAAAAATTAAATTTAATAACAGAGTTAACAATGTAGATGAATTATTTGCTAGCTTCTCATTATAAATCCATTAAAGCAGTGGTTCTCAACATGGGGGTAGAAACCCCATTGGGTTTCACAGGGGTCACCTACTACCATTGGAAACATTAATATTTACACTATGATACCCAACAGTAGCAAAATAGTCATTATAAAGTAGCAATGAAATAATTTTATGGCTGCAGGTCAGCAGCACGTGAGGAACTGTATGAAAGGGTCACAGCATTAGAAAGGTTGAGACCCACTGCACTAGACAGTAAAAGTAGCTGATATGAAGGAAGTCCACAAAGATGATTGTCAGCTGACAGCTAGCAGACCAGACCGTTCATCTACAAAGCCAAGGTGAGGGTTGAATGCAAAAAACAAACAAATAAACAAAAAGCCATGCAATCATTTCTATAAACTCTTAGAAAATCTTGTGAGGACAAAGTCAAGGGAGGGACACTGACACATTTAGAGTCTGGTTTGAATAAGATTGTCTTGTGTAGAGTGAGATATTAATTGACATCTAACAAAGTTTTTGTAGCGACTGGGTAGGGTTGATCGACACAAAACATGACTGTTTAGAGCTGAGTCTTTTAAAGACCAAGTAAAAGTAAACAATTTTTTTTCAGAGAAAACTGTCTGTCCTAATGAAGCTGGGTTGAGCATAATTTATTTGCATGAATGAAATTCCTGGAAATTTCTCAAACAATACAATTATTTTTAATGTCATTATCTCGATCAAAAATTTCCTGGAATAACAATTTTTGTTAATTAACATTGTGAAATAGTGAAATTGCCTTGACGTACAGTGACGTTTCTAACTTTATCAGTTGTGACTGCTAATGGTTTGGCATCTCAAAATTATAAAATCTACAAGAGTAAATGTTAAAAATAAATTCGTGTACATTCTTAACATTTGATGCAAAATTGGTTCTAGAACCTGAGAGTAAAAAAAAAAATGCTTTCTTATTGTTTTTTGGTTTTGCATAATGTCAGTCAAATCCTTAGATAATTCTGCAGAAGAAGGAATGGTAAAGCCTGATTTTACGTTTGTTTTAGTCAAGTATGTTTAGAAATTATATTTAAATGTTTCATAAAAAGTGGACAATTCATTGTTTAGTGTGTCAAAGATTATTATAATTTTTTAAAGCTATATTTAAAACCCAAAAATGAAGTGCTAGGGGTTGGGCTTGTAGCATAGTGATAGAGTGTTTGCATAACATGCGTGAAGCCTGAGGTTCAATCCCCTCTTCCTCCACTGCCCAAAAAAATGATAAAAGAGATAATCTGGTAGACAAATGAGAATTGTTAAAAACAGAACTTTAGTTTGTTAAGTAATTTTTGCATAGAAAGTATCCCATAACAAACCATAAAGATTGCTTCCTCAAAATATATACTAACAAATCCTACATAAAATAAAACTGTAACTTTTTTAAAAGTTATTTTAAAAAGGAAAAGAGTTGAACAAATCCATTAAAGTTAGGTTTAGATGAGGCTTAGCAGGAATGCCTAAGCCCAAAAGACATAGAAAGTACATACTGAACTACTTTAAAAACTTGTTTGCAAAAAAGTATAATTATAATTTAACATTTAGCATATGCATATATCAGGGAAATTTATTAACATTTCGTAAGATGAATACAAGATCAGCCACCCAACACAAAGTCTTAAGAGAATTAGGAAAAATTTCACAATGCAGAAATGGTGGAGACCAAGAGTATCTTGAGGCAGTTAGTGTCCAAGAAAGTTCAGGGGCATGTCTCTGAACAGTCATAAATTTGCATAGACAAAAAGAACACACTTTTAGAAGTCTGTTGTCTTTCTAATGAGAGACAGAAAGAAAATGGAGGGGAGACAGTAGGTACAATATGGAGAGAAACGAACATGGTGGGAATGATCTAATGGGAGCTCACCAAGGCCAGCTGGACTGGGACTGAATGAGCATGTGATCAAACTGGACTCTCTGAATGTGGCTGACAATGAGTGCTGACTGAGAAGATAAGGACAATGGCACTGGCTTTTGATTCTACTGCAAGGACTGGCTTTCTGGGAGCCTAGTCTGTTTGGATGCTCACCTTCCTAGACCCGGATGGAGAGGGAAGGACCTTGGATTTCCCACAGGGCAGGGAACCCTGACTGCTCTTAGGACTGGAGAGCTAGGGAGACTGGGATGGGGGAGGGGGAGGGAAATGGGAGAAGGGGAGGCAGTGGAATTTTTTAATAAAAAAAAAATAGAGGGAGGGGAAACTGCAATCAGAATGTACTCTAAGAGGAAAGAACAAAAAATAAAAATGAAGTGGTGTATCATATTAGTGTTGTACTTTGTATCCTAAAGTCTGAAACTCAAATGTTCTAAATTGTAAGTAGTTAAAGAGGCACAAAAGCAAGCTTTGTATTCATACTTCTGGACGCCCACAACCTGATGATATTGATTCAGTTGTAACAAAAAAAAAGTCATGAGAAAAAGCTGAGGAATGAGAAACTGTTGGAAAAAAGAAATGGTTTATTAAGATACCTTTTGAAAAATGTTTCTTATATTTTTATATTTCTAGGAGTATTTTAGAGAAAAATTAGCTATCAGTGATATTCTGGGGTCGTGGTGACTTGGAAAATTACAATCAGAGTATATGAACATACATGTTATGGTTCTGATTATCCTTCCAGATGTATTCATGGATTTGAGAACAGATGTTTCCTTTTTGTTTTTTT
>NC_022009.1:76753100-76756882 GCF_000317375.1 Microtus ochrogaster
ACTTGAGCAGCCAGCACACTAAGTAGAAAGAGCAAGTAAAGTAAAAACACCTGCCATACTGCAGGCACCAATTTCCTAGAGCTGGGCAGCTATATGCAATTCTCAGCCAAACTGTAAGGCTTAAATTTCTGTTCTCGCAAATACGAGAAGGGGCAAAGCCAACTTCTGGAGCCACACAACAGAGGCTAGGTGTAGCTTAGCAATTTAATGTTTGGCTCATGTGGTCAGAGAATGCTACAAGTGCACAGTAAAACAAGTCCAGACCAAAAAAGTCTTTAAACAGTTTACAGTGTCAATAGGTGTTTAATAAAGAAAAGAAAATGGGAATAAACTGTCAAAAGAAAAAAGAAATAGTTTAAAAATAGTTCAGTAAAGTCTTTAAAGAAAAAGTAAAGTAATATTTTCAAAAAGCCACTTAAAGATGGGAAATACACAGGGAATCTGGATAATGCTTTGCTGACTCTGAATTTTTTGAATGCTGAAGAAAACAGGACAGCTTCTGAGAGGCATGGGATTACAAAAGGAAATGCTGAATTGAATCGGCCTAGATACTTTAGGGATGTCTTAACTTTGAAACAGAATTCAGAAAATGTATTCAGTTGGAGGAAAGGTTATGCTTTTGTGTCCACAGGAGAATGAAAAGCTGTGGATTCCTTCTAAATTAATGGAGAACAGATTTCATTAGGGGAGACACCCTGGAAATTTTGCTATAGATGTAAAGAAATAAACTTAAAAACACTACAAGACAGGTGATGGATATGCTGATCACGTGACATGGGAACAGCTCTGAAAAGTGATGAGACACGATAAATCTTGTTGGTTACACAATCCTCATGAATTATAATTAAATGTCATTCCTTCATATGACATGGATAGATGTTTGGTTATATAGTCCAAACATACCTATAAAGTTGATACATATGTTTTATTTGCTCAAGCATAAAAGAAAAAATCATCTTTGGCTGGCTTGTGTACAATGGATTTGAAAATGAGGTAGTTTTAACTACAGTTTTTCTTGTTACCAAATTCAGAAAAGAAAATTACATAAGAAATGCAAAGTTTGTAAGGTTAAGAAACATAAGAGCTTAAATTGTTCATATAAGATGATGTTTTAAGGTCTAAAAAGATAATTTTGAATTAGGAAAACAAGTTAAGAAATTAAGTACACATTTACTAAAGAAAATTAAGTACACATCTTTGGACTCACCAAGATAGGACAGATAAAGGAGTATTTTCTCTGAATTTACCAAATGCAAATGGACTAGATATTGTAAATTTAATTCTTACTCGATAATTAATTGTTCTTATTATATATAGTCTTGCTATGCTAAAGCTTAAACCTTTTTTTATTTAGATAAAAAGGGAGAAATGCTGCAGGATATTTAATTATGCAGAATACATGTTAATATGTATTGCACTCATTTAACTATGTAAATAAATGCTACATTTAACTTTCAGGATATTTGTTTAACTATGTAAAGATGTGTTGCGGTTTTACCTTGCCTTACTGATGTATAGTTGGAATTTCTCAGCCACAAGAGCAAGTAGGAGTAGGAATTTAGGCTCAGAAAAAAGGAAAAGGCGATGACAGGGAGATGCCAGGGGCCAGCCAGCCAGACATCGAGGAAGCAACAAAGTATACAGATTGCAAGAAGGGTAAAAAACCCTTAAACCTAGAGGTAAAATGTAGATGAATAGAAACTGGTTATATTAAGTTATAAGACCTAGTAGGACAAGCCTAACCTAAGGTTATGGACTCATAATTAATAAGTCTTCCTGTCTTTATTTGGGAGCTGGTTGACTGCCCAGAGAAATGCCAGCTAGAGAGTACAGCTGGTTAATTCTAAATATACACTTTTTTCATCATTAAAAAAAATCCTTTGGGAATATAAAACTGGATATCCAGAATTATAAGAAAAGTAATATATTTTGTTTGAGAAAATTTTGCTTTGAATATTTAAAAGGATAAAAAGAAAGTCAATTATAAAATAAATACTTCTAAAACAATGTTAAGCTAGAACTAATTCTGCTGTTTGTTTGAAAGAGTATTTCCTTTTCCCATCATTTACTTATATATGTTTTTTTTATTTTTTATTTTTATCTTTTTGGTTTTTCGAGACAGGGTTTCTCTGTGGCTTCTCTGCAGACCAGGCTGGTACTTATATATTTTTTTAATTTAGTTATGTTTGAGCCATTTTTAGAGTTAGAGTTTGAATCATTTTCATGAGTGTGTCTTGAAGCTTTCAGATTTAGAGGTTAACAAATTGGAAATGTTATATTTGATCATTTAGAAAAATAAAATCCAAACAGTTTTATAATAAACTTTCTTTTTATTCTTTTTTATATATTTCACATTCTGTATCTCGATCACATTCATCACCCCATCCCTTTATATCTCCTCTTTACCCCTGCAACTTCCCCTACAATGTAAAATAAAATAAGATTTAAGATTTAAAAAAGGAACAAAAATCTCATTGTGGAAGCTGTAGTGTAACATGGTAAGTCACACAATATACCCTTTAGTCCCTATATCTACACTTTCAACTGTTTCTTGCAAAGAGTCATTGGTCTGACTTGAGGCCTCTGGTTTCTGCTGTGTTATTGATACTGGGTCACCACTGGGACTCCTCTTGAATAGCTTGTTGTTGACCTGTGTGGTGGAGATCCTGCAGCTTTGGTTCTTCGGGACTGCTCCCTTCATGTGCTCCACAGTTCACAGTTGAGGTGGATGTTGGGGTGGACCAAATCACAACCCTATTTCTGGATCTGGGTAGTTGCAGGATTGGCCAGCCCACCAGCACTTCCCGGGCTTCACCACCAGGGTAAGCTGTCCTGAGTTTCCCTGGCTAGTTTACCCCTTGCAGTGATGAACAAGAGGTGGAATTGGTTCTCCCGCTTTCATGTCCTCAGGGTGAGCTCTTCCACACATACACCACCAGGACCAGCTCTACTGTGTTACCTAGGCGATGTCCAGGGTCCATTCACTCGAGTACTGCAACTGGTGAGTGGCAAGAACAGCTCTCCCACTCTTATGACCCCATGACCCCAGGGCCAACTCTTCCACTCACCACAGTGACAGGGTTAGGGGAGGAAGGGCATTTCTTCCTTTCCCGTGTCACCATGATGATGAGAAGGACCAGATCTCCCATGCTCACATTCTAAATGTCAGTTAACCTACAAACCCTCACAACAGGGTCAGGTCTACTGTGCTCCTCAGGAGAAGTGCAGGACCCACTTTCCTGAGTGCTGCAGCTGGTAAGGAAGAGGGTCAGCTCCCTTGTCTTCAGCAGGCGGCAGGGATGGGAGTGGGGTATCTTTCCCTCAGCCTCACCATCTCATGGCAGATGAGGGGATATGGCCAGTATCCATTCTCATGCCCTCGGGGCAAGCTCACCTATTTCTCCCCACTCCATGAAAAGGGTCAGCTCTATAGTGCTGCCCTGGTGGGGTGTAGGACCCTCTCTCATGAGTGCTTCAACCCATTAGGACCAGCTCTCCCTTGTGTTAACAAGTAAGGGGCAGGATCAGCTCTGTACACCTATCCTCTCGGCCTTCAGTGGTATCAGGAGTCATGAACATCATTACAAACTGCAGCAGGCTTACGAACCCAGACATGGGCCTTGGCAGCAGCCCAGGCCAAGACATCACCAAGGCCTTGATTGCCACCCATATCCTCCAGCTCCTCACAGCCTTCACCTCTTCAGATATAAGATATACCTCTGTTCACAGGACATGAACCATCCTCTCTCTCTCTCTCTCTCTCTCTCTCTCTCTCTCTCTCT
>NC_022009.1:76756982-76761056 GCF_000317375.1 Microtus ochrogaster
TCTCCCGTTCCACACCATACATTCACTCACCATAATAATGCCCATGTATTCAGTACCACAATTCACTGGGCAGGCAGGGTTGTCTGCCTTGTCCCATACACTCTGTCATGACACTTGGCAGGACTGTGCTTTCTCCTCTGAGCCCAGGGCAGGCCAAGATTAAAAAAAAAAAAAAAAACAAACTGTATAACATATATTTACACAACAAACTAAATCTAGATATAAAAGTAATGGGAATAAAATTTTACCACAAAGTGAGGAGAAAATTCACATTGGATTATGAAACATAGGTAAGGAAGGTTCTTAGGTTTATGAGATTCTTGGTAAGGAGAAACTTTTACACATTTACCAAAAGACGATGTTGTTACAAACTGGTTTTCCTACTACAGAAAGATGCAGTCAGGAAGCTGGTGTTGAATGGGCTTCAGAGCTAGAGATGTGGAACCAGTGGTCGTGTGCTGGGTGTGATTTCCAGAGCACATAAGCAGGATGTGGTGGTACAAACGTGAAGTCCCTACACCTGGAAACTAATGAGTGAATCAAATGTTCAAATTTATCTTCAGAACTAGGAGTTCAAGGCCTGACTGGGATACTGACAATCCTGTCTTAAAGAAGAATTAAAGTCAAGTTTTCTCTTTTGCCGTAGTAAAATTCCTCCTTCCTTATTGTCTTTTTCATGAAAAATCACAACAGAAATAGTCTGAGTCGTTTTTAGTTATAAATGTTATTACTAAGTATTTATTATATTTTCTTCCTCAAACTGGGGTTTGTGTTATTGGTTATTATTCATGTTGTATGATACAAAGGTCCTTAACAGCCATCACCATTAACTGAAAAAAACTTTGAACATTTTGATTTACTTCATAGCTACTTTATTACATTTTAGTTACAATTTTTAAAAAAGTGATTGCCTCAAACTAGAAGCATCACTACACAGGGGTTATGTTCAAAATACATAATAAATATAACTACTTTCAAAAACTATTCTACTTGTAATCTCTTTTTAATTACGTATAATTAAATTTTATAAAAGTAGTTCCACAGGATTCTGGGAAGGTGAAAATTTATCGGTCCTAGTCACCATTTAATAATTAGAACCTGAGAATACATAAGACCTTTTTCTCTGGAATTAAGTCGCAGCTCCGTCTCTGTAAGCTAATTGATCGCAACGTGAGGAGGGCAGAGGTAAGAACCAATTACCACACAGTGGTAGCCCCACGTTAAGGATAATAGCAATTAGAAGCCTCTGAAACAGGTTCGTTTAGGATTGTTTTTCTTCTACTTTCAAAGAATATGAACTCTTCCTCTGCAAACTACACACACTTTGCCTCTAGAAGAGACAAAAGTGGGGTCAGGCATAGGTTGAGCTGTACACACATGCTTAAGAACCTAAACCTGAGTTTTCTGGTCCTCTGGAAATGTTAATTCTGTCCCCACAGAATAATAAAGTTTATATTTCTCCTATAAGTTTTACAAATATTTTCTAATATAAATTTTTCTGACTCTATGCCAGATTGTGTGACCCCCCTGATAAGTCTATTAACTGAAGCCTAATAACTCACTCTCTGGAGCAAAAGTGTTAAAAAAAGAAGTGTCATAGTTCTGTTGCTAAGAAGAGACACCATGTCCTTGTCAACTCATAGAGAAAACATTTAGTTGGGGCTGCTTTACAGTTCAGAGGTTTTGTCCATTATCTTCAGGGTAGGAAGCATGGTGGAACACAGGCAGACATGGTGCAGGAGCAGGAGTTGAGAGTTCTACACCTGGATGGGCAGGCTGCAGGAAAAGAAAGTGACACTGAGTCTGGGTTAAGTTTTTGAAATCTCAAAGCCTGTTGACTGAGGTGTCTGTCCTGTCTGGTCCTGCAGTAGTTCAGTCCCAAAGAAATACACAGAGGTCTACATTAATTATAAACTGAGAGGCTTCTCCGTCTTCTTATTAACTCTCATAACTTATATTAGCCCATAATACCTGGCTGAGTTAGCCATGTGGCTTGGTGCCCTTTTCAGTGAGACAGTCACATCTTTCTTCTTCCGTCACGACTGCAGACTGAATCTTTCCTCTTCCCAAAACTCTCATTGCCCGCCTTTACTTCCTGCCTGATTACCTGCCTATACTTCCTGCTTGTCTACTGGACAATCAAGGTTTTATTAAAAATAATACAAGTGACAGGATAAAAGACCATTGTCCCACAGCAAAAGCCCAATCACTTCCTGTAACATTTACTCCAACAAGGCCCTACCTCCTGATAAACTTTCTCTGAGCCTATGGGTCCCTTTTAAATGCAAATCACCATGAGATTTAAGGAGGGAAGTGAATCTTGGTGGCAAAGGTACTCTGAGTCACTACAAAGAGAAAATCTGCAACAGTTCTCTGCAGTCTTGTAGGTAGTGCTTTGGAAACAGTTCCTACTGGGATGAATTTGTTTGCATTCACACAGAGGAACTCTAGTTTTCCCACCTCCTTACATGCAGAAACACATAGAAAATGAATGATTATAGTTGAGAAATATGATTCAAGTAAAAAGATGATTATTTTTTCTATAAAAACTGAACTTCAAATCTTAAAAATAGAGAGTAATTTTAGATCACAGTTATTTACTATTTTAAGAAGACGTAAGAGAAATTATGGTTAAAAGTAGTTTATATTTATTAGCTTTCAATTTGAAAGAAAAAAATTAATACAATTCAATATTAAATAAGTCTATCTTTGGTGATGTATCCTAACCCCATTGACAGTGTATAAAATGTGTATAAATATATTTATTTATATGTATAAATAAATTTCCAGACTTTTTATGCAAGAGAAAACTTCTGATCACCTACTACCAAATATAGACATTATTCAACAGCGTAACCCAACTGTACTGCAGCAAGTCCCTAGGTGAAAGAGGAATGGGAGGCCTGAGCCCTGACTAATCAGCCACGATGTTGTGTATTGCTTAGTCAGCAATAGGCTAGAGCATGAAGAGAACTGTTCACATCAACACTAAAATATAATAAAGAAATTTTGAAAGCATACGTGGAAACTTAAAATCTTGGAGTATGTGTGGATATACCGTGAGGTCACAAACCACCCTGTTTGACCAGCCTGGCTAATTGATTACTCTCTTGGGTCTAAATCTTTGCATGCACCTTTGATTTTTATGTAAAATTTGGAGTCCCTGACTTCCATGATTGTCAAATAAACCAAATCATGGATGGAATCAGAAAGCAAAATCTCAATGCCTTCTCCTTGATCGGATCTGAGGGTGCCTGACAGGCCTCCCCACTGAAAGTGTGGATCTAGAATGTTTGAAAACCATAACTGAGACCAGAAACCTGATTTTATGTTAATGTTACGAAAAAGTTCTTGGTCCAAAAATCCACATAGATTTTAACATAACAGCTGCACAGAGAAACGTTGAAGGCCTTCAATTCTGAAATCCCACAGAAGGAAGGCTCACCTACTAAAAAAAAAAAGGGGAGGAGAAAGCACTCAAATGATTAAGAATCACATAAAATTGCTACATGAATTTTGAACACTAAAAATACCCTCAGCATAGGTAAATGGTGTTAACAGGCTCACTGGTTTTAGAAACCAGTGAAGGCTGGTTTCTAAAATAAACTCTGAGCTGTTTATAGCAACAAAGAGGAGTACTTCAGAAAGATGATTACCCATGGATCAAAGCTCCATTTAGGCTTCCACAAACAGAACAGTTCTCATTATCAGAAAGGACTTTTAATGGGTTGTGCCTGCGTCCGTTTTTATTCTAGTTACAATTAGGTAGCGCAGAAACTTGCAGACTGGCTGTGACCTGTACTACTAAAACAGGAAAAGATGAGACTGTCATTTGATTTAGTTTAATTTTTGTCATTATTTTTTTTGGGGGGGGGGGCTTTTTTTTCTTTTATTTAGGAGCAGTGCTTTCCTAACTCTTGCCAAGCTCCCTAATCTGACATCATCTTGTCTGTACCTCCCAGTGACCCCAACATTCCAACCCCTGCCTCATATTACATCTTCATACTCAATGAAAACCCAGGGAAGTATTTCTGATGGCCTTGCCTATCTAGGTCCAAACCCAGGGAAGTATTT